>NC_081526.1:19298232-19565973 GCF_030273125.1 Centropristis striata
TGAAATAAACCTTTGGAACAACCTGCATGGACTTCAGCTTCTTTGCCTGCGTACACCACACACCCATGGTGCATCAGTTGCATTTTGATTGTTTGTTTTAAGTTTAATTTTGTTATGTTTTCGCGCAAAATTGTCACTACAGGGGGGAAAAAGCCACCTTAAATTATGTTGTTTAAGAATTTTAAATTGGTATTTCTACACCATTGTTTCATCTAAAAGTTAACATATTGTCTCTTTTGCATTATCTTCATTTCTCCTGCCCTCCTTTTTTCTACAATGCTCCAGTCTTTCTCCCTCCTGCAGTGTTAAGCCCAGGGACACCGGGCCCCCTGGTGATGACTCTGCCATATGGGACCCTCCACTTGATGCCCTGGATCAAACAATCCCTGGAGATCAGGACGAGAAGCTGCTGGAGTTTCAACCCCAGCTTGAGCTTCCCAGTCAACTCAAAGACCTGAAAGTCAGAGTCAGCCACGTCAACTCACCGAGCAGCTTCTACGTCCAGCTCATCCAGCATGACTCCCAGCTCAGAAGGTCAGCATTTAAAAGCAAAACCATGATTTGAAAAAAATCCTTTAAATAAACCAGGTATAGGTACAAAACAAATTATAATTTGGACTATTGATTAAGTAATCGCTTTAAACAGTTTAAAAAGGCAAATGGTGTTAGTTGTACAATTATGTGTTGCTGTGTTTTTCAGGATGTGTGAGCTGGTTAAGAAGGAGTGTGCACTCATGAAGCTTGAAGATGTGGCGTGGAAGGCGGACATGTACTGTGCTGCTCAGATCAACGGGGTTTGGGAGCGAGGGCAGATCTGCTCTGACGTCACATCCAGCAACATTGCAGAGGTATTAAAACAGATGCTCCCAAAGAGCAGCTGGAATGTAGTTTCTTTTATTGGCAGTTTACGGCAACACAAGATTGTTTGAGTGAAACTTCAGAGTTTTGGTATTTATAAAATTCTACATGATCTTGACTGCTTCATGAAAAGGGATGTACCCATCGTACTGTCAGGAACATCACATTAAAGCATTAATGAAACGTTATAATGGCTTAAAGGTTGTTTAAATTGATAACAGTGCCGTGTCCTCCTCTCTCTGCTGGCTGATACCAGGTGATGCGCTGTGATCATGGCAACACAGTGAAGCTCCACGTCAGCAACCTGCGGCCGCTGCCGTTGTCTCTGACAGGCTCTCTGGCACTGGAGTGCACGCTCACTGACATCCGGTAAAACACACACACACACACACACACACACACACACACACACACACACAGTATTAAGTCATGCACTGAGACACACGTACAGTTACATTTATCCATCAAAGACAAAGATGCGATATGTCTGGTTGGTTTGATCTAAAATGTATATCACTCTTGTGTATTTGGTTTGCCCTTTTTTGTTAGTTACTCACCCTTAAATTTTTCCAGCTTTGACTTCTTCCTCACCCTCTACTCTCCTCTTCAGGCCAGCAGGAGGCCGATCCACCTGGACAGCGACAGCCTGCGACTTGATCTCCTACTACCTGACCAGAGCCTCGGCTGTGATGACCATCAAGGTTTCTCTCTCCTTTGTCTTAAGTTGCACAAGCTCTTTTATCTACACACAGTGGATTGTAAGGATGGTTCGTTTCTGCATGTCACTGGCTTTAGAGGTGCCCTCTTATTATAACTATTATTATTAGTTACTTCACTCTTACTCTTTGCTCTCCACTGGGCGCCCCTCTTCTTTGTTGCTGCATTGACCTAGTTTCAGTCTCCCTCTCCTCCTATTGTTGTGCAGGAGTTGACAGATGAGCGTCCAGTGCCTGTCACACTTTTCCGCTCCAATGAGATGGGACAGTTTGTCAGCATTGCTGACTTTCTGCTCAGCGAGGGCCTCGCCCTCCGGGAAAGAAAACCAAGGTCTGTGTATGTTTGAGACACATGCATGGAAGTGTGTTCATGTGTTTATTGAAAAATATGAAAATAACATTAGCAACCTTTCTTTTCTCTTCTCCATGCATCTCTTTTAGGCTTTCTGTCTCTTTCTGGGTAACATTACCACACATCAAATGCTCTAATTAAATTGAAAAAAGAATCAATAGTTTCTTAAATTCCTGACATGTTAAATTTACTTTTAACTTTCAATGTTATCTTCAGTTGGACTATTTTTGCTAACTGGTCCTGCACTCTTTATGACTATATTTTTAAAACACAATACTTTGTGCCAATAGTCAGAGGCTGATATTCTGTTTTTTTATTTCAAGACAATGTCCATCTTGTGTTTAGCTTTTTTGTTTTGGCATTAGAGATGGAATAATTAATCTACTAATCAATTAGTCGATCAGCAGAAAAATAATCGCCAGCTATTTAGATATCGATAGATTGTTTTTCATGCAAAAATGGCAGAAAATATTAATTTGTAATTATGTGATATTAATATAATTTTAACTTTTCATATATTTATTTATTTTTCTCTGTTTTTGTATCATTAAACATGAAAACACCTCTGACCTATGAAACTATTTTCCTAGTTGCAGCCTTTTTCATTTTCTTTTACTTAGTTTTTTTTTCTTTTCTTCTTGCAGAGATGCTGTCATTCAAAAACCCAAAGAAACTGAAGTACAGTCTCCAATGAGTGAGACCCAATCTGATGTCTCTGATGGGGAGAAAAAAAACAGTTCCCCAGCTTCTTCTGTCATTCCTTCACCCTTCCAAACGCCCCTTGTCTCCACTCCAAACCATCCAAAACCTGCTCCCCGCACCATCATGTCTGCTGAGAAGGTGATTACACACTCACAAACACTCTTCTTTCCTGCTGGATTTTTTGAAAATAGCAAATTATATACATAACAATCAACCACTTTGGCAGTCTTGGCGAGTCAGTTTCTACATGTAGCTATGTTCAGAAAAATCTTAAATGTGTGAAGTTTCTAAAAACAACATTGCCAATGCCTTACATTCTTTCTCCTTTTTACATTTTTTTTAAACTAATGTCTTTTATGCCTTTTTGTAAAGCACTTTGAATTGCATTTGTGTTGAAAGGGACCATACAAATAAACATGCCTTGCCTTGTAAGAGATGGGCATGTGAGGGACAATATGAGAAAAAATATTTTCTAGAATCTGACGTATGTAACAAAAGTATAAATTCTGTGTGTGTACAGGTAAAGACCGAGTTGTACTGTCCCCCGGAGCTGCCGTGCCTCGGCCACATCCAGATAAATGTTTCTGCCATCGGAGAGGACGGTGTCATTTACGCCAGAACACACAGTGCAGGTGAACATGAGAGCACGTCGTCACTGAGATAATGCTGAGATTAACTTTGACTCAAAATTTGTGTCAATCACAAATTCTTATAATAATTGCACTTTACACAGTAGCTGTTAACTAACAAAAGCAACTTTTGTTTTGTCTTTGATTAAAATGGGACCAAACAAACTTGTATCTGTACTAAAATCAATGTCAGTGTTTTCTAATTATCTTCACTCAGTTTTTTTAATTCAAAGACAGAAAAGGGAGATAAAAGTTGGATCTACATAAATGTTTGCTGTGTGTGTGTGTGTGTGTGTGTGTGTGTGTGTGTGTGTGTGCGTGTGTGTGTGCGTGTGCGTGTGCGTGTGCGTGTGCGTGTGCGTGTGCGTGTGCGTGTGCGTGTGTGTGTGTGTGTGTGTCTGTGTCAGAGTGTCAGCTGGAGACGCTCAGGGAAAGGATTCAGCATTGCTTGAAGACGTTGCCCAAGCAGAAGGCCTACACCTGGAAGTCGGTTCAGGGCTGTGCCGTCATCGGACCGGACATGTCGTGGTATCGAGGGCAGCTGCTGGAGGTTCTGGGAGGACATGTGAAGGTCAGGAAGACACACACAAACAATCTTCTAGCTGTTTCAGAGAAACCTTTAAAAATTAGATTTAAACAAACTATTATTAAAAGAGCAAAGTAGGTAAGGTGGTAACTGGGTTATTCTGGTTTAACAATGGATGGACTTCTGTTGAAGTATTGACTAGTCTGGCTAAAATAAAAAAAAAAAATCCATTTTCAGCACTTTATCTATGACTCACTCACAAAGACTGAAAATAGGAAACAAAATGTGTTTTTTCTGCTGAGGGGTGTGAATCTTTAAGCATATCAGAGTTGAAACAATTCTGTTTCAGAGGGATTTTATACAGTTATAAAACCATTATCAATAATCCTTGATGTCTTTTTGTGTGTGCGTGTGTTATCAGGTACAGTATGTGGACTATGGACTGGTGGAAATCATCCCAGTGGTCCATGTGTACCCCATGCTGGTGTGTGATGATGTGCCTCAGCTCTGCATGCCCTGCCAGCTGCAAAACATCATACCTGTAAGAAAAAATCTTCTGAAAAATCTAAAACAAAGTAAATTATATTGTGTGTGTATATACATATATATATATATATATATATATATATATATATATATATATATATATATATATATATATATATATATATATATACATATACTGCAGGCCAAAAGTTTGGAAGCAAGGCTAATGCAGGCCAAATATTGGGAAGCAACTTAAATTGTTTACTGCATGATCAGACTTTACTTTCATTGAATTGAACCATTTTCGTCAATTTACCTTTAGCTATACATTGATGTTACCAGACCATTGCTGAATACGTGTCAAGAAAAGAAGGGCTTAGTTTTAGGGTTGAGAAGATTTGCAAGAGTCACAACTTCAGTGCAAAAGTAAAAAACAAATCACAATTTGCATTATTCACTTTAGCTCTTTGAGTTTGGATACTAAAATCCCAATAAATCTCAAGTGTGTTCATATCTCTGACAAACTACCACAGAAAATGCTAGAAAGAAGCAGCTGAGTAAAGAAACAAGAGTACAGATTTGTACATTAAGGGAAGGGGGATACATTGAAAGAGAAATTGCAAAACGCCTAATGGTGTCCAAAAAAGGAGTTCACTACAACCTGAAGATACTAGAAGAAACTTGAAGTTATGATGATAGAAAATGGTGTGGCAGAAAGAGGTTTACTAAAAAAGCAGAGGATAAAACATATCATTGTCACCAGTAAGAGAGATTGGCGAAGAAACAGCACCACAAATAAGGGAGGAAATCACCATGACAAGGTCAAAACACATATCTCTGACAACTGTGAAAAGACTGGTCTGAAGTTTTGTATCTGCAAAAAAAAAAACACACTTCGTGGTTACGAAGCCCTCTTGATGTTAAGGGGTGTAATAAAGCTAATGGATTAAATATATACAAATATATATACAAAGTTTACAGTGGTAAAAATGTGGGTCCCTCAAGAAAAATGTTGGGAATCACTGGTCTAAAGAACAAAAAAGAGATATGAGTGGGCAAAAGCATATAAATATTGGACCTAAGATGACTGGAAACAAGTTCTCTGGAAAGCAAGTTTGAACTGTTTGGTTCAAATCACAGAGTCTGTCCGCAGACGACTGGTGACGTCTTAAATCACCTGCATAACACTGACAAAGCATGGAGGTGGTAGTGCCATGGTTTGGGGATATTTTTCAGGTGATAGAGTAGGAGATTTGTTTTAAGTAAAGGGTATCATGAAGAAGGAACCATACCACTCCATCATATTCACATCATGCAGTGCGTGCGTGTGTGCGTGTGTGTTATAATCTTTCTCTGTCTCTTCAGGTTGGTGGGAGGTGGCAGCAGGACGCAGTGGCCTTACTGAGGGAGTTGTTGCTGAACCGCTCTGTGGACATGAAAGTCATGGTACAATTAAACCCAATGCCTCATTTCAGTATCGCACCTTAAATGCACGTACTAAAGTAGATTTATATACACAGTCATTGGTCTTTTTGTATATATTGTTCCTATTTTTTTCTATAATTTACTTGTTTAAATTGTTAATACTTCTATAGTCATTGTTAATATTAATTTATTATTTTATTGATGCTTCTTTCTATTTTTGCTAAACACTTTTGCTGCTGTAACACTGAAAATACTCAACCAGTAAAGGAGCTCATGATCCCTAAAGTGTGTGTGTGTGTGTGTGTGTGTGTGTGTGTGTGTGTGTGTGTGTGTGTGTGTGTGTGTGTGTGTGTGTGTGTGTGTGTGTGTGTGTGTGTGTGTGTGTGTGTGTGTGTGTGTGTGTGTGTGTGTGTGTGTGTGTGTGTGTGTGTGTGTGTGTGTGTGTGTGTTAGAATCTGCCGACTGACTTGAGGGGACCTCTAACAGTTGAGCTCTTCTTGGACGGTCTGAGCCTCAGTAAGATCCTGTGTCACCACGAACATGCCTCCATGGACCTTGTTGTCCCATCGCAGAAGGTTTGTCTGTTAGTTAGTGCTGGTTCCTGTTGAAGCAGCGCTGCTGTGATTCACTCAAGTCTGTGTTTCTCTGCAGGGACACTTGGTGAAGTCTCCTGCCATCTTTCTGGATAAATGGGACATCAACATTGAGGTATTATAAATAGAATATAGACATTAGAAATACCTTTTCAAACACATGTTCAATCCGGAACAGGAGCCTCTGATTGGTGGTTAAATCAGGGTTGAAACTTGCTACCATTCGGCAAAAATCGCTATTTTGAATCCAAAATAGGTCAAGTGTGATTCATGCAAATCTAGCGGGGGTGCGTGTAAATAGCCAGAAGTTTAGTTTCACTGAATTTTGTTTGTTTTTGGCAACATTTTAATTGTTTTAATAAAGTATTTTTTGGCTTAGATTTGTTTACTTTTAATTTGTTTTCATTTTCTATACATGTTCACAGATTATTGGAAATTTTAAATTCAGATAATATTTTATGTTTTTACAGTTTATGGTTCTGATAGATGGTGTAATTTTGGTGATTTATTTTTTAAAAGAAAACATGCTTTTCAAACTATCTGGTTGTATAACAAAACGATAATAACTTTACTTCACTAAGTCCAGGAGTTCAGGAGCCGTGTTTGTACCAGACATGCACAACATGTGTATAAATCTAACTCATGCTGTGTCTCCAGGGTCTGATGGGCCCAGAGGAGCCGATTTTGGGGCCCTTTATGTACCCAAACCTGCCACAGGAGGGAGAAGAGTTTCAGGTGAGGGTCAAACACCTGCTGACCCCTAACGAGGTAACTACTAACCACAGAGATCATATTATCTATTTTAAGAAATTAACAAGGTTTATGCTGATGACAGGATACTGTTTAAATGATTTATCAGTTCAGTAAAGAATAGAGAACTTAAAACTAAGAGATGGTCTTGGTCTGTCTGTCCTGCAGCTGTTCCTGTGGCCTCTGGAGGGAACAGCTGATGTGGAGGTGGAAGGAGAGACTCTGGATGAGGCTCTGACCAGAATCAACACAAACATAAACAGTCTGCAACCACTCACCAACTTCCCTAATGGTAACTTTTAGTTCAGTCTATTTTCAGGCGTGCATGGGGCAATTAAAAAACCAAAACCAAAAAACAATGTGGTTACCTTCATATCATCATGAGCTGGAGGCTGGTCCATGAAGACTTTTACAGAATAGGTCAGGCTTATTTCTGTTAATCAGACCTATTACCTGTTTGGGTCCATAAAGTGAATTCAACATAAAGTAGTGAGTGTAAATTTGCAATATGTAACCAAATCAACAAAGGTGTCAGATTAACCAACAAAAGCTTGGCTTATTGGGTGAACTTGCTTCATAGAACATTTCCCTATGTATTTATTTATTTTTAGAAATTTTTAAGGGAAAATTATTTAGGGAAATGGATAAAGGTAAATAATTAAAGAAGCAAATATTTAATATTTTTGGCACATTTAATGGCATTAATTTCTTTATCAAGTCTTTCATTATTTATTATTTTTTAATTGTGGCAGCTTCCAGCCTCTATATGAAGGACCTGACTTTATGCTTGTGATATCCAGGCGGTCCATGTCTGGCAGAGTACAGTGACGGAAAATATTATCGAGCCAAGCTGTTAAAATTCACCAGCGTTGAGCCCGTCATGATCCTGGTTCAACACGTGGACTTTGGCTCTCACGACACTCTGCCCACCAGCAAGTATGAGTCCAGTTATATTCAGATGTTATTCATTATCTTGCTGGTTTAAGTCCAGGTTCTATTAAATTTTCCACAACTGTGGCTGGTCTGCAGGTGCTGTGGACACACTGAGGTGTTGTTTTGATATTCTGTCACTTCCTGTCAGGTTGCGTCAGATGCCGGCTGAGCTTCTGCAGTTCCCGTCGCGGGCGCTCAAGGTCAAAGTTGCCGGCTTTAAGGCTCCGCGTGTGAACAGACAGGAAGACATGCTGCCCTACAGCCCCGGGTGGAGCGTGAAGGCTACAATGGACATGATTGACATGTTGCACGGAAACATCACAGCCTCTGTCACGGTAAGAAACACATGTAACCAGTAAAATGAAGAGCCGTTGTCATGTTTCCTTGGTTTTCACTCAGAAACAAAGTAAGACAATTTAAAGACATCCCTTGGAGAAAAAGATCTCTATATTCAGTATTATTTACCAAACACATAATGTGTATCTTCTGATGTGTAACAAATGCGATAATTTCTTACCTTACAAAACATTTGTACATCCATGTTTGATATCTTGCATTCTTCAGCTTCAGGTCAGCGTTTACTTTTTTAATTTATAAGCTAATGTGCAGCGAAAGCAAAGTGATTCTTCTTTTGCCTCTTTCAACTATTTGTTTCGATATCTCCCTGCCTTCATGCTCCTGTTTTGGTCTGTTCAGGCTCAGGAACCAGAGCTCACAGTGCTGCTGTACAATGAGGACAAAGAGTTGGTTCATCTGCCTCTGGTGAGCAGCGGACTGGCTGAGTTTGACTGAACGAGAGCGGAGACAATGTCCTCGGCCCACAGGCTACAGCTCAGGTAAGGATTCAGCTCTATTCTAAAGAAATGCATAATTGTTTTCTGAGCTGAGTTTTGCTCAGAGTAATGCTAAGCAGGAGATTCTCTGTGCACTTTGCTAGCTACTGAGTTGGATTATTGAATTAAAACATCAAATTACTTTATGCCTTTGTAGTATAGTTTGATAGTGTCAAAAATTTCAGTTAATTAAAAATAGGTAAAGATTGATTTATGATTAGTTTGCAGGCCTCGAGCCAAATTGATTTAGATACTAAATGTTGTAACCTGCTGAATCTTCACAGCAGCTGCTGTTAAACTCCTCGTCTCATTTTTCTCCAGGTTTACCTGTCATGCTGTTTACTTCTACTTTTCACTCTGTTGTGCTGTTGTACTGTTCTTAGTTTTAACATGTTGCAGAAAATGTGCAGCACTCTTTACTTTCACATTGATCCTGAGGGGCAGTGATTTATTTTAAGTTTGGCTGTTGTGTTTGATTGAGCTGTGTCGACTTGGCACTTTGTTTTGTTGTCATTTGACTGATGTGAGACATACTTCTCTGTTTGAAGACGCAGAATAAAGTCTTCCAACATCAAACATTCTGCAGCGTTTTCTTCTTAGATAAACACTTTATCTCCTAATTAATGTTGAGTTACACATCGATATGAACATCGAATGATAGCATGATACTAAAAACAAAAATTATCAAATTTATTTTACAAAAAAATATACATACAGCTAAGAAAATAAATATGTATTTTTAACATTTTTACAATTTAAAATAGTTGTAAACAACAAAAAACACCTCTCACACACCACATCAAAACAATGCGAGTTATTGTTGAGAATTTTTTACAATGTTTAGTGGTAGTTCACAAGCCAAAATCTTGGCACAAACTTGGAAAGATTTCATCAATGAAAAGTTTCTATGTGGAGTTTTATTGCAAACAGAGTTCCTTGTGTATCGATGTTTGGTGTATCCTTGAGGTAAATAAATAAATAAATAAACAATAATTAAAGTTATATTTAAAAGGCTGCGCTGAAGTAGAAAAGACGCCATTCCTGTTACGCCCTGTTGTCCAGGATAACATTCCCATCTTTGTCTTTGATCCTGATTCGTCCGGTGGGGTAGCGCGTTTCCTGCCGGCCATCGGTGTAAACCGTCTTCACAGTGCCGTCTGGATACTCCCTTCTTTTGTAGTCAGCTGTGTGGATCTCCTTCTGGCCCGTGTTGAAATGGATCTCCTTGGTGCCGTCCCTGAAAAGAGGCAGCACACATTCATGCCCAATTAATGTTAATTTAGTAGTTTAAAAGAAGTCTGGGAGAGCAAGAGGGCTTCCATGTCGGCATTCGTACCTATACACTGGCTATGGATAAGTACCTTGTACAACCCCATTTCCCTTATAGAGCTGCAGTGATAAGTCAGTTAGTTAATCAACAGAAAGGCAGTGGCCAACTGCAAATTTAATTTTTTTCTGTCTTACATGATAGTAAATCAATGTCTCTGAGTTTTTACGTAAAATTTAAGGTCACCTTGTGCTGTGGGAAATAGTAACACATTTTTTTAAACTTTTGATTTATAGATAAAGTATGTAAAATATCATATACTCAAAATATTAAATAATGGTTAGCTGCACCCCTAATATTTCTCTTAAGTAAAAAGTACTAATACAACAATGTAAAAACACTGTCACAAGTAAAACTTTAAAAGTACTGGTTCTGCAGAATAATGGAACAAATAACTGATATATTAAATATTGTATGTTACATTATCCACAATGTGAAGCAGCGTTTTACTGTTGAAGATGGTTAAATCATCCAAGAAAAAACATCTTAGAAGGTTAAATGTCTATTCCATACAGAGTATTAGTATAAAAGTGCAGAACATGAGTAATTGTTCTTAGTTCCTTTCACGACTGCTTATCTCAGTCTGCAGGAAGTGTCAAAATTGGAACATAGTGAGCACAACTAATTAAACAGTAATGATTCCTCCACACCTGATGCAAAATTTTTACCACAGATGTTTGGTTGAATCTGTAACAACAGAAGCTGGAGCTCTTTACTTACGGGTTGACCTGTATGATAGTCCCGTCTGTCAGCACGCTCTCCTCTCGCCCGTTAGGAAACAGGTTCTTCACTGTCTGGTCCGCGAAGGTGATTTCCTTGCGGCCGTCTGGAAAGTGTTTTTCTGAAACGGGTAATAAAAAAAACAAAGTATTAATGTAATTGTTATCACACCTCAGAGGAACTTTGCTCCTCACAGCTTTTGTCTGGTGTTTTTACTGTTTCTCTCACCGGTCTGGTTGTTGGGGAAGTGCAGGACCTCCATCCCATCTGGGTAGGTGATGTGTGTCGTCTGCGCGTCAGCGTAGAAATAGATCTGAGCACAAAGAGCAGAGCCGTGATGAGAGTTTACAGATGGGTTACATTCAGTTAACAGCTCACGAAAGGAAAAATCAGCAGTTTTCACGTTACGCTTTTAACCTTGGGATAAAAATGTCAATTTAAGACTGTTTTCCCAGATATTAGAGAAGCTTTAAGTAACATCACTGCCAAGAGTTTTTATATATCGCTTCACAGAATCCTTTCTTACCTTAATGAAACTTAATAATTAATTACTTAAAAACCAAATTATGGAATGCCATTTAAGTCGATATTTAAAAAATGACACACACACACACACACATTAACATATATATACACAGTAGTGTTCAAAATAATAGCAGTCCAATGTGACGAACCAGATTAATCCAGGTTTTTAGTATATTTTTATTGCTACATGGCAAACAAGGTACCAGTAGGTGCAGTAGATTCTCAGAAAACCAACAAGACCCAGCATTCGTGATATGCAAGCTCTTAAGGCTGTGCAATTGGGCAATTAGTTTAAAGTTAGTTTAAATGCAAAATGAGTCGGGCTTATAAGGAACAACAAGAAGGTTGAATCTTTGCATCTTAAATAATTAGCAATATTCAGTTTGTTGCAGTTTGCTTCTTGTTTTCTGGGTTCAAATCTCAACCAAGAAAATCTGACAGAGAACTTTTTTAACGCAAGTTAATTGCTCACCACTCTCTGGTCAGCTGTGACCTCTTTGGTGTCTCCGTTGAAAAAAGTAACTTTGACCGTCAGTCCGTCCGCAGAAACCTCCTTCTTGGTCCCGTTTGGGAAAACGATAAGACGATCACCGCCGGCTGAAACCTTCTCTGTCTGAAAAGATCACAACCATCAGAACTCCATCAAAAGCTTTTAACATTAAACAAACGCACTGCAAAACAACTTCATATTAATGTGACATTTGTCCAACTATCCGACATAACTTTATTGTTTGTTCAGTTTTGAAAATGATGTGCGATTTGCAAATACAAAACACAATTAACAAACTAATGTATTTCGGTTTACAAAAATCTTACCTTCCCATCAGGGTGTGTGACGACCTCCTGGGTTGACTCTGGCTCTGCTGTCTCGCTGCACTCTGCTTCTTTCGGCAGAGAATCTCTTTCCTACAATGGCAAGATGTCAAAAAAACAACAAATTATTAGATTGTGACTGATGGACAGCAGGATGTCCACATCGGCTCCAACAACCTCAAGGCCTTGAACAGGATAAGAAGGTAAAAAAATAAAAAATGAAAGAGGATGCATTTCTGACAACCCTGTCAGCGGTCTCTAAACAAGGTCAGGGGCTGTTTTATACCGGAGAAGAAAGCAGCACTAATGACGTCTCATACCGGAGAGCAGGTGTGTGTGTGTTCCTGGTTTGGTGGGTTTTCTTGGCTCTTGCTGGCAGATGTTGACCCCTCCTCTGTCCTCCTGCTGGGCAACGAGGAGGACGAAGAGGAGCCTGCCCCTGATGGTCTCCTCAGGCTGCTCTTCATTCCAGCTGACAATTGGAACAAAACAGAAAATAATCTTGAGTTTTCTCAGATTAAAACAAATTGATTTTGCAGCCTGCGCAGCTCAGGGGTTCTCTTTCATAATATTTTGTTTGATGTCTCATTATGGGAAGCACGCCCTGCTGCAGACCTCAGAAGCATTAATCTCATTACGGCAATCCTGATTGGCTGGTAAAACGGGTGCGTCCACCCTAGGTAGTACCACCTACCTTAAATAGTTCATGCGGATGGCATATCTTGCGTCCTGGGCTAGCTAGCTTAACTGTCCACAGACGGATCTTTTGCTGCCTCACCAGGTGGGCAGGGGTCACATGCGTTATGTCCAGTCAGTGCGGTGCGCACTTACATGGTTAGGACGAGGGGTGTCAGAAGGAGCGATCAGCTGTTCGTCTCCTGGGCTAACCCTCATAAGGGGAAACCTGTCACAAAGCAGCGTCTATCCCACTGGGTGGTGGAGGCGATTGCTTTGGCTTATACGAGTCAGGGTTTGCAGCCGCCTGTGGGCGTGCGAGCGCACTCGACTCTGAGCTTGGCCTTATTCAGGGGAGTTTCTGTTCAGGACATTTGTGCTGCGACGAGTTGGTCCTCGTCTCTCACTTTTGTCTGTTTCTATATGCTGGACGTCTCCGCCCCGTGCGTGGCATGAGCGGTTTTGCTGTCTTGAATGGAACAGAGTATTTTTCTCTGTGGGTTGGTGGACGCTGGATAAGCTTGTCTGGCAATACGGGAGCAACCATATCCCATAGTTAGACATCGAACGAAATATTATGAAAGAGAACTTTGGGTTATTGACATTACCCCGGTTCTCTGAGTAATATGAGTGAGATGTCTCAACAGACATGCTTGGGCGAGTGAGAAGAGGTGCTTATCTTGAATGACGTGGTGCCGTCCGCATGAACTATTTAAGGTAGGTGGTACTACCTGGGGCGGACGCACACGTTTCACCAGCCAATCAGGATTGGCGTAATGAGATTAATGCTTCTGAGGTCTGCAGCAGGGCATGCATCCCTTAGTGAGACATCTCACTCATATTACTCAGAGAACGGGGGTTATGTAAATAACCTAAAGTTTTTGTGATTGAGTCCAATAACTTTTACTTTTACTTTTACTTTTCTGGCCTCAAGCAAACTCCAGAGGTAAATATATGATGCTTTAGCTGTCAGATATTCCACTACGTTCACCAGCTAGTCATTCGCTTTGTCTTTCTGCTGTTTGGTGCCCACTGTGTCTGAAAACTACACTTTGAGAGCAGTGAGAGTGAAGCATAACAGTAAAGTTGCAAGCATGTCAAGCTGCTTTATTGTCAGATCTTTTAGAGCAGCCAAATTGTGAGTCTGGTTTTGTCCGGTGGGTATAAAAAGCCTACACAACCTTATGAAATGGCAGGTTTTTGAAATGGGAAGACAGAAATGACAATGCAGAATTAGTTCCATCTTCAATGTGATCTTCCAAAAAACAAAAGGTGATTTCGTTTTCTTTGTTCCTGTGAATGAAAACTTCACTGTACCTGTAGCACCCTGACTGCCATCCCTGGAGTACCGTCTAGCGGCTGCAGCTGCGCTGCTCAGTGGAGGGCTGCTGTCGAGAGGACTCTGAGAACAAAAGGAAATAACTGGTTATTTCAATGCTATAGCAAGTTTAGAAGAGATAATCAGAGACTGTCAAAGAGACCTTAATGCTGTTTAAGTAATAAACTGTTCATGGTATGATAAGATAACAAAATCATGTAGTCATGAGTATTATGGACCCATAATTTCTCCTCCATTGATTTAAAATAATTCAATTATGTCCAATGAATGTATCAAATTTAGAGCAAAGTGTATTGTATTTGTGATCATACAACTGAAAACTGTCAGATACATTTAATATGACTAATGAGAAATAATAATATAAACATGCTTACAGCAAATTTCACCCCTTTGCTCACAGATGACGTGCTGTTCTCAGGTATTTTGGGGCAGTCTTTTGATTCTTTTGCCTTCTCTGCATTGATGGGGTTTTTGCTCCAGGCACTGAGGCGGAGCTTTTCCAGCATATGGATCTTAAATCAGAAGAGAAAGTTCACTTAATTATACATTTGAATAAAAGGGGGAATAAAACATCACAAGGCTGCAACAACTAAATCATGACAGCAAAAATATATTCACATGCATGTTAATGATACACAAATGTCCCATTTACACCTGTTGTTACTATGTGATCTGGATAATAATTCATCGATGCGTCCTAGCATTTTTGTCTGGTATTAAAATGTGTTCTCGTTATCACATTATCTTTTTGGGACTTGGGTGAATCCAAAATAATCCTTAAAATCAGACTCCATCTGCATCCTTTTCTGTTTTTTTTTTTAAATGGAGACACCCACTCCTTTGTTCTGCAAGGTAAAATTGCTCTTTTGTCAATGGGGTTTGGTAGTTTGAAGAAAACATGGATACTGGCTTCAGTTCCCCATCGTAAGGGGCTGTCAGACAGCAAAAGGTAAAAGGATGAAAATGTTTTTGGGTGTTCCTTTTTTCGGTTCCTTAATACATTTTGCTGCAGCCCTCGTTCACAGCAGTACATGATGTTCTCTCCAAAGCCACCAGACTCCTTTGACAAAAACGGTAATTTTACCTCTGAGAACACAAGAAAAGTGCTGTCCACCGATGTCTCGATGTTTTAGTTTGTTTGTGTTATTTTGTGACTTTCAGCCTCATATCCCGTTTTAACGCCAGGTGTAAGTGGACTCAAAATGTCAGCGGTCAGGTGGGTACCTCGTCCTGGAGAGAACTCTTCTCCTGGTTGAGGGAGTTGATTTGTTGCCGCAACCGGCTGTTTGTGGTGGCCCAGCGGCTCTCCCTCCCCTTCAGCTCCTCCTGCAGGGAGCTCAGCTGCTGCTTCAACGCCTGGCAGGGAGGACGAGCACAGATTAAAGGGGAGTTTAAATTACTTCACAAATATCTGCTTTTTGTACAGCTGAACAGGTCAGTTATTGCAATGTAACCATTCATTCATTAGTTTGGAGGTTTTATTTCAGAAATTAAGCTGAAAGAAGCTGTTAGAAGCTTGATGTGGCAAGCAATTTCTTATTTACACATTCTACAACATTAGTATGTATTTGAAGTTTTAAGGAGTTCTCCTGAGACTGGAAACTATTAACATGTGAATTCACCTGGATTTCCTCCCGCTCCTTTTTGTCGGGGATAGCTCTGGCGGCAGACGCGTGCTTCTCAAACAGTTTGCGCTCCTTCTGCAACTTCCTGTTCTCCTCTTTCTTGTACTCCTCGAACTTTGCCAGCTCCCTGGCTTTCATCTGCTCGAACTCCAAACGCTCTTTCCTACCAAAAAACAACAACAAACAAAGACATAAATAACACAGCCAAAGACAAGACATGGACACAGTAATATAAAATTACTAAAATAGAGAAAACAATTATTAAATGGTGTAGATCAGGACATCAGAAGACTGACATTATTTAAACAAGGTTAACATGAAGTGATTTATCACCTCAGATTGTCCTGATGTTTCTCATTCTCTTGTCTGAGTTTGGCGAGGGCGGCATTCTCCTTTTTAAATCTCTCGATCTCGATCTCCAGCTCCACCAGTCTCTCCCGCAGCTGTCTAGACTGGAACTGCTGGCCTGGAGATGAGGACACACGTAAACACACACAAACTGAAAATAAAAGCTGCACACCAGTGAAATACTTAACTCTACCACTTAAAGTATGACAGCTAATATGTGACCATTTTTATTAAAGATGCACTGATTTGGAATTTCAGATCTGTTTGTTGAGTTTGTTGCTGATAATACAATAACATATTAATCTTTAAATGCAAAATGTGATTTACCAGTTTATTTTACTAATAAAACACCAATATTTACACACATTTACAGTAATTTATTGTAAATGTATTTGTTATGACCATAGTTTGTACCCTTAGATATGTAAATATTCTGGAAAAGATGGTTGCTATTTATGTCTCTAGGTTAAAATTCATGTTTTTTTCTTTAAAGATGATGTTTATTTTTCAATTTACGTTTTGTATCTCCGGAGATAGATAAAAATTAAAATTTAACATTTTCTCCTTTTTGAAAAGTTCATGTGCCAACTTTTAACTTTTAAAAACAATTAATTAGTTCATTGTTTTGCATAAAATTAGAAGAAAAAAAGAACAATAATTTACTTAATCAGAGCTTGATATCAATACGACATCTCTGGATTTTTGGAAATTTAAAATAAAATAAACAATATATTGAAAAATAATAGGATCAGATATTGATAATAGAAATAACGACAATAATTAAAGTCATTAAAATTTGCCTCCTGTATCAGAATAAAAATACTGATACGGGTGATGATGTTCAAAAGACCACGAGTGTTTGTCTCACCTGTCTCCTCCTCTGGTCTTTTGGACTCTGGAGCAACAGGTGCAGCAACAGGAGGAGGAGGGAGAGGTGCATTCTGGGTCTTGGGCTTCAGGGAGGGAAACAGCCTTGTCATGAGCTGAGAGGCAGGAGGAGGAGGAGGATCCACGCTGTGATCCACCTCCACCACTTTGCTGACCGCCACCTTCCTCAGCATAGTCTGCGCCGGTGGTGAGATCCCATAGGCCGTTGTCTTGGAAACTGGACCAACTGGACCGTCACGGACTGCCGTGTCCTCGAGGTCGTTCCACGTGTCATCGTCGTCAAACTGGACTCTGCCCTGCTGCCCGTCTTTGTCCTCTATCAGAGTGGACTCGTCAGCGTGGCTGATGACGCCGTCACTCTCCTCCTGCGTCATGTCTGACTCCCTGCAGCTGTCCTCGTCCTGATACGACCGCTTGTCGTACGGCGGGTTAGGCTGCGCGGGAAAGCAAAGAGTGATAGGAAACGAATTTGGCTTGACTGCCAAGTCTTGGTCTCCAAACTCAGAGCTGCTGCAGGATGAAACATCAGAGTCATTGTGTTTGTCCTGTTCCTGCTGGTCCTCGTTGCTCACTTTACTCCTGAGTGAAACGTCTCTCATCTTTACCACAGAACCTTCTGGAGACTTTGAGCTGCTTTGACATGACAAACTACTACTGCTGCCAACACTGCTGCACCTCTGACGTGAAGCTCCGGGTGGGGACTTGATGGGGGTGGAGGAGAGCCGTCGTGGCTGGAGCCCCCTATGCTGATGGTCCATTTGAAGAACCTGCAAGAAACGAAATAGCTGCTGTATTAACTAAGGACTAAATTATAACATTTGACAGGCTTTTTTATTTTCTTTACATTGATCGTTTTTACGGAGGGACTTGTTAGGCCTATAGAGGGATCAGAGGAAATGAGCAGGGCGAGAGATGCAACAAAGGTTTGCAGGTGGACACAAACTGGGGAGAACTGAGAATATGTCTCTAAATTAAAAGAGTAATCATTAGTGAGTTGAATAAAGTACCTTTATGACAAATGAGGAGTTGGATGAGAAGGACAGCTCCTCGGCTGCTTGCTCCAGCAGCTCAAACTCTCCCAGCTCCATGTTTTCCAGCTGCTGGTCACAATCCCAGCGCTGCAGCTTCTCCTGGAACGACAACTCAAACGAATCCTGTGGAACTCCTCCTTCTGACCTAGTTCTTCTTTCTGCAACTCTTGAACCACAAGTTTTCTCTCTTGCAGCATCGTTTCCGGCCCTCTCTGGCCCTCTGAACGCGCCCACCTGCTTGGTGACAGGATTTGGCTGCATGTTGTGAGCAGGGTTCCTTGCAGCCTGAGCTGACAGACCTACTTTCCTATTATTCTGCTCCTTTACTGGTTGTTTGGTTTGTCCACCCTCTGGATCAGGTTGAACCGACTCTAGTCCTTCTGTGTTCTGTCTTTGATGGCTGCCCAAAACCTTCGTCCGTGCCACTTTACTCTCCCCCCTGGTGTCCTGAGGTGGTGAACGGAGACCTCTCAGTACATTTTCCTTGTTGAGTGTGGTGGTTTTACGCTGGACAGGAAGCCGCTGAACACAGTTTGTGCCACCTTTCTTGAAATCTGCAGGCTCCGAGTTGCTGCGGGACATTACTCTGGCCTGGACTTGTGGTTTAGGGTCCTTCTTCACCTCCTTTTTTGGTAGCGAGGCTTTGCGCTTGTTGGTGAATCTTGAGAGGCCCTCGCCTCGCTTAAGAAAGGCTTTCTTTGGAGGGGCCTGTACAGCTCCAACTCCATCTTGGCTCTGTTAGGGAGAGGAGACGAATTTGGGTGTAGTTAAGGGCTGCATGATATTGGAAAGACGAACATTGCAATATATATATTTTTGTCATATATCTATCTATACAGCCTGCATGAGTTTTAACCCTCTAGAGGGGTTGAGGGGAATTCAAAAGGGGCCGTGATTTAATCATCTTCAGAACTTTTTTATAAAACTTTCCTGCTTAAAAAAAAAACGCCCTCTGTGTTTTAGTACAGAGATGTGATGATTTACTTGTTCCTGTTATCAAAGAGACCCTTGTTATATTTCCTGACCTGGTGTTGCCGGGCAGACTTCAGCCTCTGCTCCTCCAGCCTCAGTTGCTCCTCCAACAATTCCTCAAATGTCTTCTTCTGACCTCCGATTCCCGGCTTTATAGGCCTGGAGAGGGTGGCAGACACACAAGGCAATATGTCAGCAAATACAATCATAGAAAACACAAGAGCCAAACTTGTGTTGTGTCCATTTTAACACTGAATTATTTGAATTCAGTCATTATTGGAATACAGTATTTACCTGTCTTGGAAGACTTCATCTCCGCTGTATTCTCCACTCAAATCAGCACTATTACTTGGTATTAAAGTGTCATCATGCTTGTGACAATGGCTCGCATCGACACTTTGTTCCTGATCATCTTGTCTGGAGTTCCACGTCCCTGCAGGAAACACACACCATTAGATTTAATGCTGAAGTGATTTATCTTAACAATCATGTCAACAATCTGATGAAAGCGATAAAAGAAAATGTTTGTCCTTACCGTCTTCCTCATTGTCCACCTCCTGATAATCTTGACCCTTTGGTAGCTGCTCTTCACTCTGTGCAGGTGAACGCTCCTGTTCCTCTCTGAGGCCGCAGGTGGAGCTCTGTGGGAACCCATGGCAGTTTATAGTGGGGCTGTGGAGGGTCTCTCTGTAATGACAGGCTCCCTGGAGTGGACTGTCCTCCCATTCTGCTGCTGCCAGCACTGAACTCTCTGTGTCATCTGTAGGATAAAATACAGTAAATGTGGGTGGTAGTAGCTCGGTTCAAGTCTATTCAACAACATTTTTTTTCATAAAAACAAACAAGAAAAGTCAATCTAATTCAAATATGATTTATTTTAACACTAAAAAGTATTATTATAGTAAAAGTAGACAAACAGAGATGACTTTTCTTATTAGGATAAACTAAGTGCAAACATAACTTTCACCAAACCTTACGTTTGCTAAAATAATTAAAGTATTGAACTACAGAAGCTCAGGCAACTGGTTGTGGTTCCGTACCATAATTACCCAAGCTAAGAGGAAAATGGTAAATGGACCTGCACTTATATAGCTCTTCCAGTCGCTTTGCGACCACTCAAAGCGCTTTACACTACAGAATGCGCTCATTCACCCATCCACACACCCATTCATACTGGTGGCAGAGGCTACCCTAAACGGTCCCACCTGCCACCATTGGGAATTCATTCACACACCGATGAACGCAGCATCGGGAGCCATTTGGGGTTCAGTATCTTGCTCAAGGATACTTCAACATGTAGGCTGCTACGGTCAGTGGGCGACTGTTCTACCAGTTGCCCCAAAGAGAAGAGAGAGAATGAAAAGAGATTTTCATTTTTAATGATTGTCCCAAACAGTGAATTCAATTTAATTAATAAAATATATTTATCTCCAATCTGGTATCTTAAAAGAAGGAAACAATCACATTTGCAGTTGTTCTCTTCATTTCTTTTTTACCTTCTGCGCAGTGCTGGGATCCATTCATCATTCCCAGGAGCCTCTGCTGCTCCTCCTGGAGGCGAAGCAGCTCCTCTAGCTGATGGGCTTTTAGCTGCTCCTGCATGTGCTGCTGCCATTTCCTCAACTGCACAAACACACAATATGACATCTTAATTAGTCATGTATCAAACACACAATTAGAGACTAATATGCAAAAATAATCCCTCTCAGTCACCCTGACATTTCCTTTTCATTTCACTGTGTTTGGGACATTTCTGGGCACCGCCTTGCTGGCACTTTAGTTAGAAGCTCCAAATAATTCTCCTGTCTGGACATAAACACTGACTATTAGCTCATTAGACTGAAGATCACTTGTTGGCTAATTAGATTACATTGAACCTCAGAGGAGAGGACAGATTTGACTGTTGTGTTTACAAACAGACAACAGAGACATCCTGCTCATCCAGCCTTTAAATACATTTAGACTAGATACTTGGCTTAATACAAAAACCTTACCTCACACTGATGCAAATAACATCTTAGTGCTTTCTAACATGCACATTTATTTGTTGCTGTTCACCGCAATTGTACCCTTCACATACCGATATGTTAACATATTAAAAGTCGCTGTCTGACTTGCATGCAGACATGTCTGTCGCCATTTGAATCCTTGACGAGATAAGTAGCTTTCAGGGAAAAAATACTAATAATAGCAGGGACAGGGAAAGAGTGTTCATGTGGGAGTGTGTAAGGGGTTAATAACACAGGAAGCAGTGATATAACTCAAAGGGCCCGAAATTCATGCCTTCACATGTCCTTATATTAAAAATGAATGTTGTTGCAGACCTTATTCCAATTGGTTTAACATGCTGAGCTGTTAAAGCTATACACATAAAAGAGGGTGTAGTATTATCACGACAAAAACCACTATATTTAAATATCCAAAGAATATATTAATATCTGTTTAGGTATGGAAAATCAGAATCTAATTTGTCAATTTCAGATCCTATGGTCAAGTGTTTCAGATATTATTCTGACTTGATATAAAGCTTGCTTTGCAGTGTTAAATTTGACTACTAGACTATGCATTCTGAATTAAATTACACAAAATTTCTGAGATTTTTACAGTGACAAGAAATAAATATTTGTTGCAGCATGGACGGAAACAAAATACATTTTTTTGAGACACATTCTGTTCTACACCTGATACCTGTTCTAAAATGCATATACATCAAAAATAAGGTGTTCATTCAGCCCTAGTATTATCACAAAAGACAACTATATTTAATTGACCTTCTCCTTATCAATAGAATATATGAATATGTTTAGGTATGGAAAATCAGCACTTAAAATATCAATTTCTGCTGGCATTTCAGTTATCATTCTGGGTGAAAGCGGACTTAAGAGTTTAAAAGTCTTTGTGGTGTTAATTATGACTACCGGATTGTGGATTCTGAGTAAAAATGTGTCGTATTTTTACAGTAGCGGGCAATTACTATCTCCAGCTTTGGCTGAAAAAAAACCATTAATTGTATGAGACACCAGATTCTGATATCTACAATAACAATGCCCTTACCTGTTCGAGCTTTATCATTAAAGGTACATCCTGTGACTTGCTTGCCATCTCATCCAAACTGTCCAACTCTCCATCTGAGTTTACTAGAGGCACGGAGGACTGAGCGGCCACTGGCCTGTTAGTCCCAGCTCTCTCTCCTCCAGGTGACTGGGCAAATCCATCCACACCGAGGCAGCTGCTGTCTGCGGAGGCAGGCAGAGGTGCGAAATCAGAAGCGAAGGAGTCGTCTGGCTGCAGCAGGGATGGGGACCCCACGGCAGAGGTGTGCCGCAAGGAGCCAGCCAAGTCCGGGCAGGGGCTGAGGATCACCCCGGCTCTGGTGCTGCTTGGCATCCAGCGGGCCAAGAAGTCTGCCTGGGAGTACTGGAGCCCGGCTGGAGATGACATGATGACCGCGCTGTCTCAGGCAGGGCTCCCTAATCCGGGATTTGACAGATTATGGTGACAGGTTAGGGGGTTAATCACACCGTGAATAAACACCACACAACACGTTTAAGATGATGCCCAGATCCAAGAAAACTATTTATAAGTTAGAAACCGGTTTACGTTGAAATAACAGCGATTTAAATAAGTATCTAGCTAGCTTGACATGTGTTAGAACAGTTAGTTCTAACACATGTCAAGCTGTGTGTGCCCTCTCTTTATGCATTCGTAGATTAGTCATGTGAGATGCTTTTGATACAATGATCATGTACTAATATTGTTTTAAAACTATGATTACTCTAGATACATTTATTTTATCTGCCTAAACTTTCTGTGTCCTATTTAGAGTAAGATTCTATACTCACAAAAATATACACTTTACGTTTTATATCTTATTTGAACATTGCAAAATCTGTCTCCACTATTATCTCTGCAAGTCATAACAAGGCAGGAGGTTGTGTCTCAAAAGTTGTTCCAGTGTGCTAAAGCAGAAAGATAACGGTCATCTCTGCTTGGTGACATGACGTGTCCGCAATATTGATTAAAAATGACGAATCAACGGTTCGAGAGGGACGCACCTTCTGGAGAGTTCTACCTAGATATTTTTTATTAAACCTCTGTTAGGATATTAAAAAGGGTTCTAAGGACAAAAGGGGGTCCAGACCTCATGAACTGATCCGCCTTAATCATGTAAATCAGGGAAGTGTAGTTTGAACCCAGAGACTCTGTAACTGCAAATTTCTTGGCGTATTGTAATAAAATTATGTTAAACTGAGTACTTGGACGTCTCCTGCTCATCCTTTCCCCATCAAACGATCTGCGCAGAGAAATAGGTGAGGATTTACTGTTGGAGTCAGATAATTTAACTTTAAAGGTTTACTCAATGCATTTCTCAACACATGCTACGAGTGTCGGTTTAAAACAGTTTGTTTTGGTTACCAGCAGCAACTAAATCACAGCTGCCCATGAAAAGAAAACAGATCATTGACTGACAACATTCAAGACATGCATCGATATATTACATTAATAGTTTTATGGTGTTTTTAATTAGTTTTAGTCCATATTTTGGTGCATTTAAAAGGCTTCTCGTGATGTTTGCCTGTTGTTAGTAGGCTACGTGTTACTTGAGACACAAAAAGTTGTTTACAGGTGTTACATAGAAGTGACGATTTAGCAACATAAAAAACTGTGAAAACACGTGTGATTTACCTGTAACATAGGCGGAAAGCGGTGTAATCGGAGTGAAAGATTGCGTTACAGCAACATAACAGAAAGACATTTCGAAGACTGCCGCCATATCAAAACAAAGCCCGCGAGACTAAGGAAAAACGGCCAATCATGAGATGCATTATGGGTAATGTGGTTTAACGAAAGAAAAGACGTCCGTGCATTCATTTTATTTGTTTTGTTTGTCTCATAAAATTACAATAATAGTTAAACTATTTATGAATTAAATCTTTTCATAATATAAAAAATATAATTTGTGTCGAAAAACATTTTTTTAAACGATCTCTGAATCATATCCGGTTTGTTTGTCAAGATGTTCACAATAAAAGTCAGTGAAAGTAACATCCGGTATCCGTTCACTCTTCGTTTCCTTTGCGTTCTGTTTTAATATACATTACTATAATAGTTATAGTTTTTATAAATTACCCGCTATAATATTGTAATATTATAAATACTATTTTTGAATTTTTTGAAAAATCAAAACGATCTTTGAATTACAACCGGTTTAACGGCAATTTTCAAAAAATATTTCACAATAAAAGTTACCAAGAGAATAATATCCACTGTGCCGTTGAGTTTTATTTGGATGCTGACGGATTTGTGTATTTTACGCTGTTTTCACGTAAAATACATATACTGCTATACGGTATCATAGTTTTTATGACAAACATAAGTGATTCATGTTAACTTATTTCTGCGTCAACTCTTATGTTGATATTTTACACACCGGAAGTGTTTTCTGACGGCTGCGATTGGTGTATACGAAGATACTAACTTTCATATCCATGCAGGCTACTGAAACTAAACTGTCAGGACAATGGAAAAGGTTTTATGTGATGTCCACGGTAAGTTTAAACAAAACCTTGCTTATGAATAGTTTGTTATGACATATAAAGTCAAATTGTAAGTTTAGTTACCAGAAATTATGTTTAAACTGTTTGTAATGTGAATGACAAGGCAGATTCTTTTGACCCCACCAGTTTTTTTTTTTAACCATTTCAGTTCCTAAATTGCAGTGAAGCAAAAGTGAACAGGAGTTGGTAAATATCTCATTCTCTATCTCCACATACAGGCAGCCTGTGTATGTTAAAAACGGGCGTTAAGGACGGTCCAAGTAAAGGAAAAAGCTTCTACGTCTGCGTTGACAAGCAAGGCTGTACATTCAGTGAAGTGGCCAGGTATAAACATCACCATGCATAGATATATATATATAAACACATTTCTTATATATATATATCTATGTCACCATGTGGCAGTAATGTCCTCACTGATCCCTCGTGTGTGTATAAGACGAATTGAGTTCAATACCCTCCACAGCAGTGACATGATTATAAATCTTAATTATTGTGAAATAAGCTAAAGTTTCAAGTTTTAAAAGAAGCCTTACTTTAACCAATCCAGAAGTGTTAGACACACAATGTTATATTCCACTCATATCAGCCATTCCTTTAAACATGTTGGGTCTGAGTCTTACTATTACCATTGGCAAAGCAACTGGCAAATATTTAATGGAATAATATTGCATTGTCCTCCCCCCCAGTGTCTCCCCATCCCACTGCATCCAACATGAAGATTCGATGGTGGAACTGCAAGCTCTCACCTACAATCTGCAACAGCAGAGCCACAGGTGGGTGTGCAGGTGGATTGTTTCAGGGTTCATAAAAGAAAGTAAGAAAACAAGTATTGAAAAGTTGTTATTGTAGCTTTATATTAATTTTGAACACTTGAACAATAGATATGTCTGTAATTGGACTAGACCTTTGACTCTAAGTGTATTCTCCTTGTCCAGGTTGTTCTACAGGTGTGTTGTTGGTAAAAAAGCTGGCCAGAGGTGGTGTGGAAACGTGCCTTGGACTGCAGTAAGACAGCATGAAGCACATTACACCATACACACCCTTTGTCACCAATTGTATTTTGGGACTCACCAGCTGTTGAGATGCAAATCTTTGGAATTAATTTATATTTACACAATTATTGATTCTACTTATCGGCCCAGTTCTTTATCAATTCCCTTGCTGATTCCTGATCGATTGTTCTGTGTGGAAAATAGTAGGCCTACACAGATTCTTAGTGTCTGTTTTAGTACTTTTGAATCAGAACACAGTGCAGGTGAAATGAGAGAATATTTGTACCATATATATTTTTTTTAATCTAGGGTTGCTTGGGTCAAGAAAATAAAATGTCGAAACCTGCCTGCTGCAAGGCTGATACAACATTTCACACAGAATAATTATCCTCTGTTATGGACAAGCTTTTTGATTTGGAAGAACTTTTAAATATGTATGTTTAAAAAGTCATATTTGGGGTCTAAGACACTGACCACAAAATCCACACTTTTAGTCCAGTCAGGAATCTTTGGTACATGTCATTTCCCATCTCTCTTTCTACTGTCTGTCTGTTACCCATTTTAAAAATGTCTGTTATCTTCCATCATTGCAGCCAGAGAAGGAAAAGAGAAACCCTCTATCTGACAAACCGCTGCAGCCCTCTTGCCTGCTGCCTGTCCGAAACCCCTTCAAAGCACCTGGCAAGCTGGACAAGGACTCTGAGCGGAGAGGGATACAGTGCGGTGAAAGTGCTGAGAAGAAAAGTGGGGAAAAAGAAGCAAGTCTCAAGGCTGAAGGAAAAGAGGGTTGTCAAAAAGAAAATATGGAGAAAGAGGAGGCAGGGAAGTTGCATTCAGCAGAGAATTACAAAGGTAAACAACTTCCACCAGGGATGAAAGTAAAGAAGAGAGTTTCAGATGAGGAGAGAAACATTCCCAAAGCTAACGGTGTGGAAGAAATGACAGATAAAGGGCAAGACAAGACTAAAGAGAACCACACTGAGCAGAAAGAAGCAGAAAAAACAATTTCTACCTCCAGTGTCAAGGCTGTTCAACCGGAGAAAGTGAGTCAGGCCTCACAGGATCCTCACCGCTTGCCCCGGCAACCCACCCATGGTAATACCTGTCTGATGGAAAAAACTAACTGTGCTGTAAAAGAGAGTGTCTCTAAATCTTCACCAAGTAGCACCCTGCCTTCCAGAGACTCTGATACCACCAGGAACCCCACATCCACCAAACCAACACAACCAGAGTCCAATCAGATCAAAAACCATCAAGATGATGATGATGATGATGATGTAGTGGTGGTGTCAGTGAAACCTGCTACAAACAAAACTGCTCCTGTTGCTGCTGTTCAAAAGACTCTCACCACGTTCGCTGGGTTTCAGCCAGCGTCTAAGGTCAAAGCTCGGCAGCAAGATCCCCAAGGCCTGCACAGCATGCTCAGTGCTCAGCTCCAACAGAAAAAGGTGAGTAACCAACTCAGAAATAGATGACCAGCTGTTTGCACACACATGGCACAATAAAAGTTATATAAAGAATTAAAAGTAAAAGCTACACTGCAGAGTTATATAGTTAAAAAGTTAAAGTAGATGTTAAAATAATTTAGTAAAAGGCAGCTGTAAACAGGTGAGTCTTCAACCTTGAGTTAAGAGTTTCCTCCAGAGTTTTTTCCAGATAGTTTGTCCTTTGTGTTGGGTTCTCTTGTTTATATGTCCATTGTCACTCCCACTCACCCCTTTTTCTTTCCTGTTAAGTCGATTCTGTCTACGGTGAACGTGGCCGCTCTGCCAGACAAAGGGGACAGGCTGAGGAGTCAGGTGAAAGAGCTGGAGGACGCACTGGAGTCTCTGAGCCTCACTGCTGCTACTCAGCCTGGTAACGCACTCACTGTAAACAGATGATATATAAATACTTCTAAATCAGCCATCATGCCATAATGTCAGTTACTGACCACAATTCATTTTCAGGGTCGCAGAGCGGACATAACAGCAGTGATGCAAGTCCAGGTAGCAGCCAGGTTAACCCATTCAGCCGGCAAGGCGGCACCATCCTCATCCCCCCCACCCTCCGAATGCAGGGCCCCTCCCAACACCAGGCCTCCAGCAGCTCCCTGGGGCTCCAGCTGAGCCAAGGATACACCCAGACATATGGAGGTAGGCTGAGCAAGACATCTGTCTTATTGTTTTGTGAGTTTTTGTGTAGGAATTTTATCAGGCTATATCAGTTTTATTTGAAGTGATGAAATATATATTTTTTATTATAATCTTATTTATTTTCTCTTTTATTGCCTGATTTGATCTTTTGTACAAACACCCTAACTCTGTCCTTCATGTTTCCAGCTGACTCACAGGTCCAGGCCTTTTACGGTGGCAGGATGACTCAGGACCGTATGCTGGCGGTGAAAAACGCCACCTGCGAAGCTATCGACCATCTCCACAAATCCTTGGAGTCCTGTCCTGACGCGGAGGCCGAGGTTCCGGACCCCAAGGGCATCAAGGTGACACACTCCTCCAGATTTACATTAGTCCTTTACATCAGAATATCTGAAGCCAGGATATAGATGTTAACAAAACTTCAGGGAATGTTTTCTGACTGAAAAACATTATTCACAAAATGGCTTTTTTTAAAATTGACATTCTTGCTTAAAACTGTCATTTATGTCCACTTTTGATTTGTCCATCAAGTCACTGTTATTACATGTCCCCTTGTGATTGGTTAATCAGGTGACACTCCTGGCCCATCAGAGGAGAGCTTTGGCCTGGCTGCTCTGGAGAGAAACACAGAACCCCTGTGGAGGAATTCTGGGTATGTTCTTTTTTTTAATCAGATATGATAGAAGATTCAAAGCACCCTGTTTCTCCCCTCAAAAATAAAATACCTTTCTCAAAAAAAGCATGTCAAGCAATTTGGCAAGGAAATGGTTTCTGAAAACAGACATTCTGTTATGGTTTCAAAGAAGCCAAATAACATATATTTTTTTCATCTATTCTTCCTCTTGTTCTTCCCGCTCTCTCTGAAACAAGCGGATGACATGGGTCTGGGGAAAACCCTGACCATGATTGCTCTCATACTGGGCAAGAAGACCAAAGCAAAAGAGGAGGCTGAAAAGAAGGAAGAGAAGTCAGAGGGCTGGATGTCCAAAACTGGTGACTAGAACTTGTTTCTCACTCTTTCAGTTGGTGTCAATGTAATCAATACTGTTGTTAGTTTGTTTTTTTGGAGAACAGATAAGAGGAGAGTAATATTCTTTTAACTATTTATTAAGCCAGTAATGAAAGAGTTAATCATGTACATGGACCTTAATCTGATCAGAAATCACAGTCAGTAAGACAGTTCACTTCAACCACCGTCAGAGAAAGGATTGCTATCTTACTTTTACACAAAGTTTATAATATGAATGTATGACTATCTGATTGGTCAAAACAGTTGGGTCAGCACCCTGGTTTAGACTCAGCCCACCCCTGATGACACACCGCCTCTTGGTGCTTCCACCTTCCGGTCAGCGCTTGTTGAAGGAATACAACTCCGCACATTTCTCCTTATCTGGCCGTCTCTATCTATACCAAGTGTTCCTCAGTGCTTCACTCCCTCCGAACCCATAACCTTGAAAGTATCTCTACAAATGTGTCTCTTGTTCCATGAATGAGTCTCTGTCTTATATCTGCTTTCCCTCAGGAATGTGTATTCTGAAGATTTAATGATTGAGTATGCAGGTTTTGAGCAGTTTGTTTGTTGATCATCCAGACTCTAGTGTCGTGGTGTCTAAAGGCACTCTGATCATCTGTCCTGCCTCCCTCATCCATCACTGGGAGAGAGAGATCGGCAGACATGTTAAGACAGGCAAGCTAACTGTCTACCTGTACCACGGCCCCAACCGCGAGAAGAGCGCCAAAGTGTGAGTGAACCATGCACACATTCTCTCTCACACACGCACACACTACAGTTTTCTGTACTGTCTCTTACTGAAGGTGAAGTCATCTGTTATCTTTGTTCTGAGTTAATGCATGGCGATATGACGATGCATATAATAACGATATAAAGATGTCACAAATGTTAAAAACTCTACTAACAACCTCAAGATTTTAAATGAGACGTGTAGAATATAGTGATTTTGAATAAAAAATTAAGTGTTTCAACACTTAAACCTCAACTTTCATTTCCTGTTTCGAGGATTGTTGAAACACTCAGTGAAACTAACTGAAGTGTCCTCTGTCCGTCCCTCAGGCTGGCAGATTACGACGTGGTGGTGACCACATACAGTTTGGTGTCAAAGGAGATCCCGGTCCAGAAGGAGGATGCAGAGAAACCCAGCAAAGATACTGTGGTATGGTGAATAATATGTATTTAATTAAGTATGAAAGCAACAGTTCTGTCTTCAGTTTTAATCTGCAGTGCTGAAGGTGCTGTCAGATGATACTTGATTTGTTTAATCCTTGGACAGATAAACTCATGAAGACACATGTTGACTTCATATCTTTGTTGTTTCTGTCAGCCTTTGCGCGCAGCTCCTCTCCTGCGAGTGACCTGGGCCCGGGTGGTTCTGGACGAAGCCCACAACATCAAAAACCCAAAAGTTCAGACCTCCATGGCTGTTTGTCAGCTGAGGGCTCGTGCACGCTGGGCTGTGACTGGAACACCGATCCAGAACAACCTGCTGGACATGTACTCACTGCTCAAGTAAGAACACACTGTATACAACACTTTTAAAACACCTACCTGGAAGATTGATTTTATCTGCATAATGGACACGTGGCGTTCTAAATTGGAGGTACTATTTCTAATGAGTTTTATTTTAGGCAGATTACTGAAGATGTCGATGTTTTTACATTTACCTGGTTACTAAACTGACCTTTTTGTTATTTTGTCTCCTTTTATGTTTTCTATTTATATTTTTATTCATACTCCCTGTCTTGGCCAGGTCTCACTTGAAAAAGATGCTTGATTTCTACAGGACTTTCTTCATTCACTCTCTGTCTTCCAGGTTTTTGCGTTGTTCTCCGTTTGATGAGTACAAACTGTGGAAAGCTCAGGTGGACAACGGCTCCAAGAGAGGCAGAGAGAGACTCAACATCCTGACGAGGACTCTGCTGCTCCGACGAACCAAAGACCAGCAGGACTCTACAGGAAAACCACTGGTAGGGACAGACAGACGGCTTGGACTTCCATACTTATGTGAACATCACATTAAAGACCACAGCCTTTCATATTTGTTTCTGTTTACAGCCGAGGTGTTAATCAATTCAAACATAGACACACACTTGATCCTGGCTGAGGTGAAATGTTAAAATGTTTCAGGTGTCTCTTCCTGATCGGACCTGCGAGGTACATCAGCTCAAACTGTCCCAGGATGAACAGTCGGTCTACGATGTGATCTTCGCTCAATCCAGGTAAGATGCATGATAAAACAGATCCCATATACTTTTTAAGATTTCAAACTGAGCAGCATGATAAGCACTAATCCATTTTTTGTGGAATAATAAAAGATGTCTTCTCTTAACCTTCAAAATCAAAAGTCTTATTGAATTGTGTATTTGGAGAATTGTGACACCCCAATCATCTACAAAGTCTAATTGTGATGGGATGCTCTTAAGTCTTACTGGATGCAGTAGATAGACCAATAAGAAAATAAGAAAATTACACTAGATTGAAGATTTGCTCCTTTCCTCCAGATCGACTCTGCAAAACTACCTGAAGAGACATGAAGGAAATGATGTGAAAAAGGGAAATGCTTCCAGTTCCAATCCCTTCGAAAAAGGTGTGATATCTGCTGGTTGTTTTATTGTTTACAACAGGCCGAATGATTGGTACGTTCTGATGCTCGCTTTGAACTTCAGCTGGTCGTCTTCACCATGTCTAATTTAAATGGACTGCACTTAAGTATCTTAAATCTCTTTACACTACAGGCGGCGCTCATTCACCCATTCATACTGGTGGCAGAAGCTACCCTGAAACCCAGACTTTTCCATTGAAGTGGAATCAAATCTGTCGTAGTCAGTGTTGCTGTTACTAAAGGTGGTATTTTGAAAAGGTCGTCTGTGTGTCTTCCCTCCCCAGTGGCCCAGGAGTTCGGTATGTCCCAGGCCGACCCTGCCTTGTCGAGTTCCCAGCAGCCCCAGCAGGCATCCAGCACCGTCCACATCCTGTCCCTGCTGCTGCGCCTCCGGCAGTGCTGCTGTCACCTGTCACTTCTTAAGAAGGTAAACACACACACGTTTGATAAGACTTCCCCAATCAAAAAGGTCACAGATCAACACACACAACACAGCTGTTTAGTATACACAAGCACTGACTTCCTACTTTCTCTGCTCAGACTCTGGACACGTCGGAGCTGCAGGGCGACGGGATCGTCTTGTCTCTGGAGGAGCAACTCAACGCTCTGTCACTCTCCTCCAGCCCCTCGCCATCGGGGCCCGACCCCAAAGACACCGTGGCCCTCAATGGCACCCGCTTCCCCTCACAGCTGTTTGAGGACACCAGTGAGAGCACCAAGGTGGGAAACGGATGTGTGCAGCATCCTAAGAAGTGGGTATAGAGTAGCTTCTGGGTCTGAAAAGTGAGAATGCATCCTGCCGGCTGCTTGTTTTTCTGCTGTAATAAAATGGTAATAATCTCCCTGTTCAGAATTTGACCTTTGTTTGGTTCACTGGAGGCCATGAAGACCAAAATAAATGGCTTCTATGGCAGGAGACAGGGTTGTATTAGAGTTGTGCAATTCAGTTAGACAAACACAATTTTAATGTGGTGTTCTTCATGGTTTGAAAAAAAGCTTGGAATTTAAATTTAAAAAATACTCGGTTGTTAAATTCATGTGACAAAGAAGTGAAAAAATCTGTCAAACATGAAAACTTTCATACGTTGACTCATCCTGTTCTGTCAAACATGGAATCATTGGTATTATTTTTGTCACATTTCAACACCAAATTTTTCTCCCTCAAATTTTCTAGATTGCTGCTATTGTCTCTGAGCTGAAGGCAATCAGACAGAAGTGTGATGATCAGAAAAGGTAAAACATTTAAGTCACAGAATCACCTCAGACATTCCTTTTTTTTATCCCTTCAGCAAAACTTCAACACAAACACTTTTAGCAGACAAAATTAACTTACAAATAACATAATTGCCAAATAAATCTCCCCACAAGACAAAGAAAAAAGTAGCTGTTCTGGAGTTGGAGTTGTTCAGCAGATGGAGTTACTCCGTTTTAAATGGAAACTGATCAAATTAAAAGTTGATGTTTCCATCAAAAAATGATCACTTTAAGGACTTTTCTATGTGCTGAGGAAGATCATGTTTGTGTCATACATATTTATCTTCCTTATACTGTATATAATCTTTGCAAGGGCTATACATTAAGTTGACCTGTAGGTGATCACCCTAATTGACACAAGAGAACCATTAAATGTCACCTTTTAATATGTGTAATCCACACTGTGCCCCCTCTCTGATGTGCAGCGTGATCGTGTCTCAGTGGACCAGCATGCTAAAAATCGTAGCCGTTCATCTGAAGCAGATCGGCCTGAGATACGGAGTTATCGACGGGTCTGTGAACCCCAAACACCGCATGGACCTGGTGGAAGAATTCAACACGAACCCTAATGGGCCACAGGTAGATCTGACCCAAAGCTTTACTTGAACCTGATTGGAAAGCTTTGGAACTTTGGAAAGCAAAGTTGCAAATTTAATATGTTCAGTTGCTGTTTAAGGTTTGTTTTATTTATTAACATTGGTTTCACAGGCCTGTATTTTCAATAATGATCACTTGAGACTTGTCTGTCTTGTTTGATATTTCAAATGTATATGGTCAAAAAAAAAAAAGCTTATTGTTTTACCACATAACTTTAAATACATAGGTGGGAAAAGGTTTCCAAAATTTGGTTCAGAGTCAGTTTTTAAAGCTGGTATTGGACCAGTGTTATATTTAGCATATTGTGAGTAAATGTGTATAAATATATGGATTTATATTTCTGATTTCCTGCCAAAGGTGATGCTGGTGTCTCTTTGTGCCGGAGGGGTCGGGCTGAATCTCATCGGTGGGAATCACCTGTTTCTCATTGACATGCACTGGTGAGACGCACACTGAACCAAAACAGTATAAATGCCTGTTGTTGTTTCTCCCTGCTTAACGTAACCAGTTGTATATACAGTATGTCTATTGCCTGAATTATTGTTTTTATTAATACCTTTATGCTTTTGTTCTTAAAGAACTTAAACCTCCTGTTGGTCTTTGTTTTAAGACTTTAATTTTAGGTGAAACTTGAACTGACACTTCAACTGTTTCTTCAACCACTTTTTAGTCCTTCAATTTTAGTTAGTTAGGTACAAGAAAATAATTATAATTGAAAGACATAATAAAAAAAACTTTTTACAATGTTTACAATTGTAATTTTCAGGTAAACTAAAATCAAATTACTTTTCTACACAAATATATTTTCCCATTAAATTTTGCATTGGTAGATCTCAACTAAAATAAATAGTCTCTGTCTGTCTGTGCTTTTTCGACTAACGTTCATCTAATCGAGTTCACACTTGGCGGGTGCATTGCTGATGAATGTAGAGCCGAGTGCATTATTTATAGATTGTGTATTGTATCGACATAGCAATAAATAACAGAAACTGTATGCTTCATTTGGTGCTGTCTTGCAGGGAGTGGGTCATTACAAACTGATGAATGTGTCATACTATGAAAGAGAGAAAATTTAGTTTTTAACCTCTGACCACTGAACACTCTGACAGGAACCCGGCGTTGGAGGATCAGGCCTGTGACCGAATCTACAGAGTTGGACAACGTAAAGACGTCACCATCCACAGGTAACAAATCAATAATCCATCTGATGTGTGGATATGTTTATTTACTGAAGAGAGGCAAAGTCCCTCCACTTCAGGTGGACCACAATTATTTTTGGGAAAAAAATATATACAGTAGTTAACAGTGACAGAAATATAGGTTTTTGATCCTGTTTGAATTGTGCCGTGAATTACACATATACTGTTTTTAAATTTAAAAGATTATTAACTGTAAAACTATTGAAATATAAGACTAGTTAAGTCTAGTTAGTCTTTTTTTGTTTAAAAACAAAAAAAGATCAGGAGTTGCTGTTAAACACATCAGGGACGATAACGTAAGATACACGAAAGTAACACCAGTGTTGGTGATGTATATATGATGTATATATTGTGCAAGACGAGAGATGTAGTTCACTGAGCAGTTTCGCACAACAGTATGATACTTCTACAAACTGAGATTTTCTTTTTTTGTGGCAAAAACGTGTAATTCATGGCACAATTCAAACAGGATCAAAAACTTATTTGCCTCTTGCCTTTGATTTCTTTCCATATTTTTCCAAATAAAGTCCCATCCATGACACTAAAAGCAGAGGGACTTTGCCTCTCTTTTACATCTTGTGACAGTGTTGCATAAGACTGTTAATGAGACAAATATTAACTAAAGCAAGCTCTTAAGTAACAGAATAAAACCCCAAAATAAAGTTAAACTTGCCTGAAGTAAAGATCAAGTTATTTTTTTCCTGCAATGTGTGAAAAAGTGAAACCACAAATTCATCATAAGTCTTTTAGTTTATTTTTCAATTAGAAGGCTATTTGTTTAAGCTTCCTCGATGTTTGTTCATTTTTAATGAAGGCTGTGGTAATTCTTGTTGTTTGTGAGTGTATAATAAGTTAGCTTGTGTATGTGTGTGTTGAATAGTTTTGTGTCATTTTCCCAGGTTTGTGTGTGATGGCACAGTGGAGGATAAAATCTCCACCCTGCAGGCAAAGAAGAAGGAGCTGGCCCAAAACGTGCTGTCGGGAACAGGAAGCACCTTCTCCAAACTCTCCCTAGCTGATCTCAGGGTCATTTTTGGTGTCTGAGATGGGGAAGAACCTCCAAACCAAACAGCTGTTCATACATTTACCCAGAAATCAGGGTTTAAAGTCAAGTCTGAAAAATCTTGAAATAAACTAATAAGACTAAGGTAATAAATTACCTGAATTTAAGATGCTGTAGAGCTTGTTTTCCATCATGTATTAACAATTTATTTTCTCTTTTAGTTTATCCAGAAGCATTTTGCCTGCGACCTAACTGCTCTACAGAATGTTATTTGACTCAGTGTACTTGTTTTAAGACTTCCCTGTATTTTCTTATTTGTCTCTAATTTAACGGATTTGTTTTAACAGTATTTAAGTTAGCATTAAATTCAACGTACTGTATCATCCATTCTGACACTCTGTAACTCGGTTTACATGTTGTTTTTGCCCAGATTTTTTTCCTGGAATGCAAAATTGTTTACTTGATTACCATGATGTTTTGTTATCTCATTCTTTTTTTTAGAGGCACACTAAAGAAACTACAAGGAACTTGAGGAAAAGTTTAAGCAAAAGTTTCCTGAGACTGTTAAAAGCTACCGATACTGTTACATACAGCAAAAATGTATGTTCCTCAACTTAAAACATGTTTATGCGCTCTAAAATCATCATGCAATTTATCTATATACAACTACAAATGTATTTATTGCTTATTTTTTTTAAAGGTATATGTTACAGAAAGTATGGCAAATCATTTTTTAATATTTTTCAATGTGTGTGTGCGTGTATATGTCTATCAAGTTTTAATTTTTTTTATCATGTTAATTCACATTGACACTTTATTGCTGTTGTATGTGTGTTGATTTGTTAAATTTGTTGAAATTGCGAAATAAATTCAGGAGATAAATTTCATGTGACCACCTGCCCTATGAAGTCATTTGCATAATAATTTGAGGGTGATTCATCTGGTTAAAATCTTAGGAAATTAAGTTAAAATGTATTGTAATTTTCTCAGGCTTGTTTAGCTCTGAGGATTATATTACATTCATCTGAATTTTGTGAATGCTGCAAAATATATGTTGCATAAACTACTTTTTAAATATTTAGAGATGTTCTGAATATAGACATGTTTATTTGCAAAATATGGCGTATACTGAAGAATGGCAGTACATAATTTAATATTCTGTGGATATAATTTATTCAGAATACATTCTGGCAACATAAACCGTTAATTTAATGTAACTAAAAGAAAAAAACTGCTTATTTAAGTTGTTTTATGTATTCAAACCTATGATTCAAACGTTTCAGTATAATAAAGATGATAACATATATTATATTTTTAACAATTATAAATATGTTCTTTTGTTGAGTACGGTTGAGTATCAGATTTATTCCGTGTTTTTATGCTCTGGCCCGCCTTGTACAGTCCACCATGTTTTCATCATATACGCAAAAAGCTTTATGTCCATGGGGCGTTTACAAACATAGGAATCCTGGGTTTCAAGTTCTGAAATAACGACACATTAGATTTTACATAGAATAATCTACATTAGTTATCTTTTTTAATGGAATGCAGCCTCATAAAAAGCATCTAGGGGAAACTGAACACCATTTGAGATACGTTTCAGTGAAGTAAAACTATTAATGCTGCGTATCGCTCCGCAAGTAGTTTTATCGCGCACATTTTTAAAAACAAACGAACAACATTTTTTGTCAAAATTGTTTTTTTTCCCCTAAAGCATCTCCTCATGACACCGGCCACCTTTGGTAAAATCGCCTACATCCTCCTAGATCATCACTTCTTTGACAATTTGCCACATTCATAGGCATCAGATAAGAACCCAGCAAAGAAGAGCTATATGGAGATTGTTTAGTAATCAGTTTAGTTTATCAGTGTTTTATTGTTGATAATATAACTAATATTGGTAACACTTTACTCTAAAGTGTCTACATAAGACTTGCATGAGCGTGTTATAAACATGACATTGGACGTGTCTTGAACATTAATGACACTTTGAAGTAACATTAATACTCATGATACTTGTCATGTCATGTTTCTGACAGGCTTGTGTGATTCTTATGTAGACACCTTCAAAATAAAGTGTTACCATATCTTGCTTAAGTCACAAAGGCATGTTCAAAAAATTAAGATACTCTTAAGTTAGGTAATTTACACACAGTGTCATTACCATGCCAACAGCCATCCTTTGTTACATCCTTTTTGAGTGAAATGATCAATAAATGTCATATGTTACACTTTTGGTGAAGTTGTTGTGTTTCCTGCAAAACTTGAAAAAATGAGTTAGGCGATTATTACAGGGTGACGATTGATAAGAAAGTGTAAAGTTGTATTTTATGAGCAGCGTTTGAACGCAGCGTAGTAAGAGCGGGCGGTAGCTGGTGGTCTGAGCTGCGGAGAAGGAGTGCAGTAACTACGGCCAGGTACGCCAGTGTCCTGCGGCCCTTTTTTGAGTGTTGGATCCAAAAAACAGCTCATATATTTTTCTTTTAAGCAACCACTGCAGCCATGGCGGCTGAAGCGGAGAAAGTGGAGCCTGCGGACAGCGAGCAGGAGGAGGAAGTGGAGGATGTGTACGAAGTGGAGCGGATCATTGACATGAGGATGGAAGAGGTAAAGCTAGTTAGCTTAGCTTGGCAAACATGGCTGGCATTGCTTTCATTCTCACGACGCACCTACAGCGGCGCGCTGACACTTTCCCTTACATAAACACCCAGCTGCAGTGTGTTATAAGTGCATTTTGATGCTCTGGTCAAACTTCTTTAACGCGGTGGCTGTTTATGTGACTGCTCGCCCACAGTTAGCATCGTTTTTAGGCTAAACTTCTCCCAAGATGTCCCCTCGCCTCTCCCCTGCTGGGGCCAAGGACGGACGCCCTGCAAGCTTGCAGATATTTTCATTATGGGTGCTCTTGCTCCAGCAGCATTGCTAGATAAAAACAAACCCGAGAAGATTGTGCATCAAATCGATTAAAAGCACAGCCAGTTACCATAATGTAGCCTGTGTATTTACTAAAGTGCTAATGTCGGGCTAACACCGGGGCCGCCGTGTTTGAAACGGCAAAACATCGATTTACCTGTTTGAACTGCCTCACTGGATACTAATTAACCACAGCTGATCATTTTATCTCACGAAGGCTATTTTAAGTTACGTGCAATCTGTCAGAATATAGTTTGATCAGCTACTTGAATATTTCAGCTATTTTCACATTATACAAACCGTAAACAAAAAATAATTCATTCTGAAACTCTGTATAGCTGCAGCTTTTGCCCTGATTTGTTCTTGCAAAATCAGTTACTTGATTTCTCATATCGTCACCCTGTTAAAGTAATCGCCTCATTTTCATCGCCTCAAGTTTTGCAGGAAACACAAAAAACTTCACCAAAAGTGTAACATATGGCATTTATTGATCATTTCACTCAAAAATTATGTAACAAAGGATGGCTGTTGGCATAGTAATAACACTGCGTGTAAAGTATGTAACTTAAGAGAAATAAATGACTTTTTGAACACTTTTTGTGACTTAAGCAAGATATGGTAACACTTTATTTTGAAGGTGTCTACATAAGAATCATACAAGCCTGTCAGAAACATGACATGACAAGTATCATGAGCATTAATGTTACTTCAAAGTGTCATAAATGTTCTTGACACATCCCATGTCATGTTTATGACACACCCATGTCACTCTTATATAGACACCTTCAAAATAAAGTGTTACCATATCTTGCTTAAGTCACAAAGGCATGTTAAAAAAATTGCCTAAGTCACGTTTTATTTTGAGTTAGGCACAATAAATTAGCTTCAGTCACACATTTGACATAGGCCATTATCTTAAAGGGGTAAAATCACACTATCTGATCAACTGAGGATGTAGCCGATTTTACCATAGGTGGCCGTCGTCATGGGGAGATGATTTAGGCAACAAAAAAAACAATTTTGACAAAAAATGACTTAGGCGATTATTTTAACAGTGTGACGATATTTTATTCATTTTTTAGGAGGGACACTAAAGGAAATGCATAGAAAAGTTTCCTGAGACATCGACTGTAACATACATAAAAGTTGTGTGGTTTTGCATGATTATTCTTGTAGAAACTCGGTTATTAAATAAACAAATTGATTACTTGACATAATTCTGAGTCTGATGAAAAACTTGCCCTTGTTTTTAATTTCATTTTATCTCACTATTTTTTCAGCTGTTTTTCAAAAACATTTTATTTATTAACATTTTTCACATTATACAAACAGTAAACAATAATGCCGTGATTTGTTCCTCAAATGCAAAATTAGTTACTTGATGAGTTTTTCTAAGTTTATTTTATTTTTTTAAAAGGCACATTTACAAGGTATGCAAAGAAACTAGAGGAAACAACACTAAAGACTCTATAAAGAGAGCATCACAATTGTGTGGCTCTGCATGATTCATGGAGAAACCCAGTTTTACAGATAAATAAGTTAACTATTTATTTGACAGTGTTGGTGGATTAAAAACTTATATTAACATATCATGTTTAGTGGCAATCATTTGAATTTGCGTTGTAACTTAAGTTGTCAGATAAATATAGTGGGGTAAAAAGCACAATATTTGTCTCCAAAATGTTGTGAAGTAGGAATAGATGGCAAATTAAGGTATCTGAAGATTGTAGTTAAGTACAGTATTTGAGTAAAAGTACTTTGTGTCCTCTCTTTCCACCACTGCTAGAAAAAACATAATCCAATACAAGAAAGATTTTATAATTACAGACACCCCGCTGAATAACTGCAGCTCCTACCTGCCATAAACCTTTAAACATAACTGATTTTACCAAAATAGCTTTTAAGCACGATTTTTCATCAGGACTTGAAATGTGACCACTGTTTCTTACACAAAATAAATACATCACAAGTAAATGCATCAAGCAGAACCAAAGCAAGAGTTCAGTTTTATAAATCTACCCTTTATTCTGAAGAATAAAATATTTGTGTTTATAATTAAATTATAATTTTAATTAAATCATATGAAATAGTTGTTATTATTATTATCAGATATCAGACTACACATTAAATATTTTATAACTGTTGCTGATTATGGTGAGCACACACTTAAATGACACTTTTGTTGTACAGTTTATTTACATTGTTGCACTGGTGATCCCTTCTATTATTTCTTCTTCTACTGTGTTTATAAGTCATGCTTTGTCACATGATAGCGCCAAATTTTCACACTTAAATATTAACCAATGAGTCATTATGGAGGGGGGGGGGCTTGAAATGGAGTAGAGAGTTGGAATTCCTTGAGTGCCAGGATTTGTTTTTTTTTTTTACAAACTTTGCATTAATTGTGTTTGTTTACGTCATTTTAAATTATCTGAATTTTCTCAATCTTTAAAAGCTCTCAAATGTAGTCATGAGATTAAAGTATTTAGAAACTTAACTCAACAATTATGAATTTATGCTGGAGAAACATTACTTGTTATGACTAGACTTAGCTGGATTTATACGTTTTTTTAAGTGCGCATTTGCATGATAAAAAAACAGGAACAAGCAAAGTGTTTGAGTTTTTTGTATCTAATTGAACAAAATTGCTTTTATCTTGCTGTCAAAAGAAAAAGTGTGAAAAAGTCAGTTTTCACAGCTGAACAGTAAGCTATTTTAAGACTGAAACACATTCACAGTGGCAGAAAGGATCTCCAGCTGCAGAGCTGTCCTCTCTGCATAAATTATCCAAAAAAAAGCAGCATCAGTTAACAAATTCGTGAAACTTAAAACATTTCCTTTGCAAAATAATTAAACACACCTAAAAAAAACTCCAGTACTGTTTAATGAATACTGTATGGGAGAAACTGATTCTGGACAAATAGTGCCAGAAAGTAAATCATGAACTTTATACACCAGATTTACATTTCTATCACTAGAAGTTTTAGGCAAATTAACTCTAACGGATTAAAGAGCGACTACATTGTCGAGAGACGAGGCGCAAGATGAGGGTCACATGGTCAAGGAGTTGGCCGAGCTAATACGAGCCCTAGTGAGTTATTAACACACTTGGCTGACTGCTGGTTTTAAGATTATAAAGAGTCCCTCGAGAGGCTCCCAGGGTTCGTGCCACCTGTGTAGAAAAAGCTTGAGGAGAGTGAAAACAAACACAGTTAGGAGGTAAATCTGCTGCTGGCAGCTCTACAGGAGGATGCCACCATTAAAACATGATGTTGCAGCGTATGTTGGTGCACACGAAGTGAGAGGCAGCAGTAGCCGAATCAGATGGATGTTAAAAATTATACATTGAACAGAATATCTAAAGTCAGATCTAAAATTGATATAATCGCTATGATAACTGCACTGATGTATTTAAGAGAAACTGTTCTGTAAATGCAGTATCTTGTGTGTCATTCCTGTTTGTTGCTGAAAAGACATATGATTTCATAAAGATAACGGAGTTAATACAAAGTCTTGAAAGTTTGGAAAATGCTCCATTTTACACATTATGTTTTTATGGTTAGGAGTATGCTTGGATTTAAATATTTGCTCCTTGAAAAGTGCTTAATTTTCAAAACAATCTGGTGCTTCAAAATGAAACAATCCTGCTAAAATGACATGGGCGCCGAGATTAAGTCTGGTGTATTTCCATTTCTTTCTGTACAGACATCCACATCACATCAACATCACAGAGATCAATCATCATCTTTTTAAATATCTCACAACTGCTGTCCTAGTAACAATTTAGATGTTTTAATGACAACTTTGAGAGTTTTGAAGTTTGTGGTTTAAGTGCCTTTAAAAGTGCTTGAATTGAACACTGAGAAGGGTTGACCTGTTAGTTTGGGAGCTGTTGTCTCCAAGTTAAAAAAATGCAGTAAAGACAAGACGTATAGGGAATTCATGTTTTTTCTGTTTGATACCATATTGAGCGAAATATCTCTGTGTTCTGGACTGACAAGAGGAGATCATTTAAAGACATCAATGTGGCTTTTTGAGAAACCTTTCTGACATTTATGGCCCAAACAGCTGATGGAGAGAATTTTCAGCTGATTTATTTAATCATGAAAATAAACGTTAGTTGGCAATGCTCACTTTTTTAATCCATGATAGAGGAAAACATTGTTTAACTTGATTACCCTGAAGTTGACTCTAAATATAAAGCTCAGGCCTGAGGTGTTTTGTACATTTTGTCTGTCAAGGTTTTAATAAGGCATTAAATTTGATTTCAGAGAGTTTGCACCAACCCTGTTTTAAATGTTTTGCTTTTTCTGCCCCTTGAACAGTACTTATCTATTTCCTCCATTCCAAATACTATAGTTCTTCATTTAATCTCATCTATGAGACGTGTTTGCATGTAGGCAGCCATGAACAGATTCTGTTGGCTGGTGAACTATTCACCAACCACAGTGTTGTGCATAAGCTTAATATCGTCTGTCTTTTTTTTCAGGGTGAAGTGCTCTACAGGGTCCGATGGAAGAATTACTGCTCGGACGATGACACTTGGGAGCCAGAAGCCCATTTAGAGGACTGTCGCGAAGTCCTCTTAGCTTTTAAGAAGTCCATGGCTGAGATAAAGGCTAAGAAAGAGGCAGAAGCCAAGAAGACTGTGGTGAGTGTGAGTGACAGCGAATACTACTAGTAGTAATAGTAAAGCATTGACTCATAGCAGCTTGTTGGCATGACCAACATGTATTTTTGTAGGCTGCAAATAAACAATATTACTGTTTAGTTTCAGTCTGTTGCTGACTATTTAAACAAAAAGAAGAAGATAAAATTTAATCACGAACACCATTTCTAAATCACGCTAAGTAACATTTTCTGCATTGTATATTGTGTAAAATAAAGTTTTCAAAACAGCCTTTGATAGGCCATTACCAGCCAGTAATATCTATCAACCGATATATCTGTCTGCCTCTAAGTTATAGAAAAACAATCTGTCCAAAAATGGGAGAAAGAATTGATAGTTTGAGTCCCTCGGCCAAAAAAATACAAGGTTGTAGTGCAAGATGATAATTAACTCAGTGAGTCTCTGCAGTGAAGCAATATTAGAGAGTTAAGGCTTGTTTGTTATTCAGTAACCACACAAATGATGGGATTATTACAAAACATGAAGCAATGATTACAATGATGTATAAAAGTGTGGTAGGGATAAAATGGGCAAAGTTTTCTGTTGAAGGTGTCCTGAAGTGTAAGTGATTCGATTCATAATCCATATTGGTCAGTGTTTCCTGCTTCCCGATGCTTATCTTTAAGTATGTAAATCCAGCAGTATTTGCATCTGTGTTTATAAAGGCCTGCAGTCTTTTTCCCTGTGGGGTAGTCTATTCATACTGCTTATCATCCCATTTGTAAGCAAATGATAAACAAAACCGGGACTCACTCATATATAATGGCTCCATAGAGCTACTAGAGGTCTCCATGGTGAACCAGAAGAAAACAGCATATAATATTTAAATGTCTTTTTTTTCTTTTAGAAAATTCTGCCCACAAAGAGTGACGTGTTCGACGCCGACTCTGAGAGTGAGAGCGACAAAGATCGTCCGGCCGACTTACCCGTAAAGAAGAAGAAAAAGAAAAAGATCCGGGAGGAAGATGAGGAACAACCTTCAAAGGATAAAAAGAAGAAGAAGAAAGACAAGCGGAAGGATGATGTCAGGCCTCTACCGGCACCAGAGACGGATGATGACGAAGAAGAAGAAGAAGAAGAAGAAACAGAGAGAGTCCCGACTCCGCCCTCTCCTCCCAAGGAGAAAAAGACTGATACAAAAAAGCGTGTTGTTGACTCTGATGATGAGGACGACGAGCCTGTTCCCTCCAAAAAACACAAGAAGGAAAAGGGAAAAGAGGGAGGAAAGCATAGGAAGGAAAAGGGAGAGGAGGGGAAGAAAAAGAAAGGGAAGAAGGAGAGGAAGGTTGAAACCTCTGATGACGAAGCCGCTGCCCCTCTGGAAGATGACCTGAGCGACAGCCCGTCACAGTCTCAAATGGACGACGCTGCATCAACGGACACTGTGGCGAAGTCAGCTGAAAAACCACGTTTGGAAGACAAGTTCAAACAAAAGAAGGGGAAGTGGGAAGTAAAGTTGCAGGGCATTAAGGACCTCATCCACGACAAAAAGAATAAAAAGCCAGAGGCCCCTCAGAAAGAAATCAGCCTCCAAAAACTAAAAAATCTCACCTCTAAAGTCAAGGAGGACGCAGCTCCGCACTCAGACTCCAGCGACAGCTCCACGCTTCATAAGAAAGCCAAGAGCAAGGGGCAAGAGAGCAAGGGGCAAGAGAGCAAGGGGCAGGAGAGCAAAGGGCAGGAGAGCAAAGGGCAGGAAAGCACGTCGGCGCCGCCCAAAGTTCCGTCTTCCTCCACATCCTCGTCATCCTCATCGTCCTCTGTCACAGCACCAAGCAGCGCTAAGGTCAGGGAGGAGGAGGTTGTGGCTAAAGAGGAGGCGCTGGGACCGAAGGACACCTCAGGCTCCACTAACCTGTTCGAGAAGTTCCTGTTAAACTGTGAAGCTAAGGACCGCGCCCCCCGCAGGCCACCAGCAGTGCATCAGGCCCCCCCAGAGAAGGTCACCCCCAAACCTGCAAAGGTACATTTGTCCATTGTTTGGAGTTTGAACTTTCTAAGAGTGCAGAAAAATTGTGTCTTCTGTTCACACTTGATAAAGTGAGGCTACAATATATTACTTTTTAAGTGGAGAACATACACAAACATGCTTTTTAGCTGTATGAAAATGTAATTTATATTCAGTTAGATTTTATTTTTATAGGCCAGTATCATAAATAACAAATTAGCCTTATAGGGCTTTATAGTCTGTATAACAACCTCGGTTTTTGAGCCTCGCTTTGGGGATGAAAGACTCAGACTTAAAAAAAAAAACAGATCAACATCATAAAATTACAGTACGGACAATTCATACGATAAAATGAGACACAATGTGTGAGCGAGGAGACTCACACACAGCAACAACAATAATAACTTTAATGAATGCTGTTACTGATAATATTAGTACCAGTTGCAGTGCATACAATGGAATGATAATCATAGCAGTAATAACAATAGAAATATGACTAATGATAATATTAGTAATGTGCATCAAGCAGGAAGACGGCAGCAGGTGCAGATCCATGGAAATGTCAGATATAAAAACTTCACTAGGCACATAACCTCATTTGTTGATAATAAGCTTTAACGCATCCTGCGCTTTAAACCTTGATCAAGCTTTTTTATGCATACAATAATACAGATTCCATCAATGCAAGGTTTCACATACTTTCCAACTAAAAGTGCAAAAAAGTCTAAATCTAATGTAAAAAAAAAAAGCTTTATGGAGTAAATCATTAGTAATGATGGACCCTGGAAAACGAAAAAGTGATAACTTTAAATTTCTTTTGTCCAACTTTAGGTAATAGGAAAGATTGAGAAGACTGACAAGATCTCAAAGACAACCAAAGACTCTCCAGCTCAGAAACAAGAGCCTGAGAAGACGGAAAAGACCAAACAAACAGACGGTAAGAATAACCCACAGGCACAGAAAAAATAGTTACTGATGTTCTTAGTTAGAACATGTACAAAGTCACATCAACCTACACTGAGCTCAGTTCGAGAGAAATGCCAATGAGTAAAATAACATGACTGCTCCCTCACCATTAGAGAATTTATTCCTCCATAATGTTTTTATGCTGCCTCAAAACCCCATTAATGTCCAAATTTGCCCTCATTTCAAAGCCTAAGGTGTCTAGAAGATGTAATTTCGGAGGTGTGTAGGCAGTTATTCTTCATCTATGCCACTTTGAGCTTCTGCCCGCTAAGCAGTGTTTTTACCAGCTGTAGCGTGACTGCCAGAGTAGATCGTGGCTGTTCTTCCGTGGTAGGCCATTAAATAGGCTAAATAAATTGACAAAAATGTGCCCAAAAAACACATCTACGTATTCTTCCAATTGCAGATATTCATCAATTGGCCCAGCCTCAGCATGCACTGTTCCAAACCAGACGCATACAAACTAGGGATGGGTACCTTTCACATACTTTTGCGTTTGTTTATGTGGTAATAAATGTTAATTTGTTTAATAATAAAATTAATTTTTTTCAATTCAATATATTTATTTCGCAAAATATAAACTTTAAAAAATATATCAAAACAATATAAAATCAAGGATGAACAGTGCTTTATTGTTGAGTGAGCGTGCATTTTGTAACATGAAGGTTGCTGTGTTATCAAAGAATGCAGAGGAGCGCTCTCAGGTTGCAAGTGCACGGAGGAGGAAAAAAAAAAGGGTTGCAAGTGCACGTGTGATTTGTTGTGATGACGTCGTAGCTGTGCGGTGGAGCACCGGTCAGACAGTATTGTGGGCATGGCATGGTTGGAATAAACAAAGTTGAGTCGGGCTGCTCTGTGCACATATCGAGGATGACGCAGGAGTCCGAGGGATTTAATTTCAGCAAGGCAGTTTGGAGTAAAGTGGCAGGTAATATTCCTGAATTGAAGAGTATTAGCGGAGGACCAGAGATGCAGCAGCTAGCTGCTAGCTGTTAATGACTGGTCTACAGAAGAATGGAGAGAGCAAACGGAGTAAGGAAGGTCCAATCTGGAGGCAGACTAAGGCCAAGCTCGGGTAGAGACATTGGAGAGATAGCAGCTGGCGGCTAGCAGGCCTAGAGCCGGCTGTTCATCTCTGCGCCGTGGTGGACGAGGGCAGCAGCTAGTGGCTAGTGTCCGCGGTGAGCAGACAGGACCAGACGAGGAAATAACGAGGAAAATAAAAAATAGTGCGATTGTCAGCACGCTTGTTAATCAAAGATGTCAAATGAAAACAGGTTGAAATCAATGATCAGTTTAAAGGTAACGCCGTTTAGGTACCGAAACATGGTACAGTTTGATTTTACATGAATCGGTACTCGGTAGTACCGATGGACCTATAAAAGTACCGAATTCGGTACCCATCCCTAATACAAACTGATATTGACAATATTGTCATCCAATAGAGCTCATTCTTAACTTTTCAGCATGTCTGATTGACAGCTGTGATGGAGGCCGTCGTGGCTCTTTATGACTCCCAAGAGATCTCACAACTTTTCTGCTTTCTCTTTTAGTCTCCAAACCTGGCCAGAGTTACGGTTTCAGCCTGGACAGCGAGGAGAGGGAAGCAGAGGAGTCGGCAGCAAAGCAGAAGCCTGGAGAGGAGTCCCGGGAGCGGAAGGAGAGGTCGGAGGAGGCGCAGAGGCCCAGCTGGGAAAGGAAGACCCCGACAGAGGACAGGAGGAAGAGGAGAGAGGACAGTGAGCCCCGACTCTTCATGGCATGTGATGACAATCAGGACCCACCGGAGGGCGTTGACAAATCTGGTAGGTTTCTGATAGAGTGTAGAGCACATGTTGATGCTTGCTCATGATGTTGTTTCTCCTCAAATCTTACAAGGTTTGAGATGCAATATGCAAATAATGAAACATCTCTTTCTGCATTTTTTGTTTTACAGACAAGGGCCAAGCCACCTTGAGTTTAGGAATGGACCTCAACCTGGACTGGATGACTCTGGACGACTTCCAGAAACATTTGAACGGGGAGGATGAGATCCTGTCAGGTCCGCCGTTATCACCCAGTGAGTATTTATTTATCTTTTTATATCTCAGACAATTAGATGACTACAGCTGCTATCTAGAAGCTTTTAAATGAGTTGTTGGATTGTTTTCTGACTTGTGCTACCTATACACCAGAAGACTTTGAAAAGATTTGGAAAGACTCCTGGAAGACTATCAGCTCACACCTGCTCACATCTAAAGACAAGTGTTGAGAGTTTTTAGTCACAGCCTAGTCTCACATTGAGATTCTACAAAGACTGTGAATCTTTCAGGGTCACTATTTACAAAACGAGAACTAGATTCTTTTAGCATTTTTTACCTACCATGTAATTTTAAAAAAACTTACAAAATGGAGGAGAAGCAGCTTTTGGCTCCAGCTGCTCTAGTGTGTGCAGTGGTTTGTGTTGAAAAAAAACAATACAAAGAAGAGAAGACGCCACGAAATGCCCCTCACAAAGCTGAAAAGGCATTTCTGTTTTTCTGACATGAAAAGTTGACTATTTTAGAAATAAAAAAATAGATATAAGGAAGAATAAAGAAAAGGGAAATTTATAAATGAATTCATGATATACATTTATGCCCTATTTAATTATGTGTTTAATTGAATAGTTATATTTATCAGCTCTTTCAACTCTCATTTAGTTAAATATACATTAATTATCAATTATTTATTACTCATTAATGTATAGGCCTACATTTATTTATACATTTTAACTGGATCTCCTTACTGTTCTCTTTACTAAGAAACAGTGCCCCCAAAATCCTGCTTGTGGCCGTAAATATATTACATCACTATATTTTTATTGAGGCATTATTGTGATGTTCCTTTTTCCTGTGGAAGTGGTTTTACTGTCCGGTCTGGAACCGGGGACCTTTCCCCCGCTCATCTATTGGTTGTTGATTGTGTTACATCACTGCAAATTGCGATAATATCAAACACGTTTGATATGATCGCAAACCAAAGACTAGGAAAAGACTGATACGAAACAGAGCAGATTACTACCTTACACTTAACGATTGAGATGGCAGGAGCACGCTGTGACTCCAATAAAACTCCTAGATTTACTAAAGACTTTCAGTTTTTAGTCTGGGACTGTGAAAATCATTTGGTGTAAGCCCAGCATCAGTCAAAAAAGGGTGGTGGTTGTGTATCTAACTTACCTCAACAAGACAGTTTTTGTAAATATAACCTCACATGAATAGGGGAAAATGGATAATTGATTCCTGCAAAATCAAGTTGGAAAATGATGGAGGCAGCAAAATGGAAAGGCATCCAGGCACTTCAAAGTATAAGTAAAACTAACAAACAAACAAAAAAAGCCTTTACTTTTTGTACATTTAGAACTACATCTTGGGGTCCTTTTTAAGTGGTTTTCAGCTATTCCCCTTCCCCCCATGCTGTACTGTGTCTCCATCTGGTGGTTTAATCGTTGTTTTGACACAGATCTCACAAGAAGTTCATAGAACCACCAGCTTTTGCTGCTGAGAGTCTGTGGGATGCTACATTTTAAAATGACTATACATTTATTTGTTCATTGCCTTTTTGTTGGGCCTCAAACTTTGGTACTGTCAAAAAATATCCTGCATCTTTTGTTGAATGAGTAGATGAATATACAGTCATGAAAAAAAATATATTTATTTATATATTTATTTATATATTTATATTTAAGAGCTGATCTCTAGCCATTTTCCACAATTTCTTGATAATAACCAAAATCATTATCAAGAAAACCATGGAAAATGGCTAGATATCCGCTCTTAAATTAAACTCTTATGAGCTGTTTTTGGTGCCATCATTAAATTTGTCCAAAATCATGTATCTTTAGTTGTACCAGACTTTAAAATGAACAATTAATTGAAGAAAACAAGGGTGGTGCAATCATTTTTCCCATGACTGTATTTCCAAAAAAAAAAAGTTTATCAGTTTCAACATTAACCCTTTGAAGTCATCTAAGGTTACATTTCCAGTAGAACAGGTCTATACCTTTTCCTATTATTATACAAACTAAACATCCTTATGTTATTTGTCTTATTTAAACGACAGTACGTCATTTTTGTCTCTACATTGTCGCGCGTTTACAATTCTCCTCTGCTCTCTGCGCGTGAACACAGCTGAGGACACTCAACAGCGGACCGATGGCGCGCGTTGGAAAAAATGACGCTTCAACCATCTGAAAAGCTGAAAAAATATCTGTGTCCCAGGGGTGGTGAAGATGGCAACACTCACTCTCCTGAACACCATGATGCCATTAGGTGTTTGTGTGGGTGTCCCTCCATGTCTGCAGCGTGCACATTGCATTACCATATAACCAAATGTGTAAAAGCGCAGGTAGCTTTGAAGTGGCAACTTTTATATATCTTTTGTTTTACGTGTAATTTTAAAACGTTCAAAGCACCACAACATTTTTATTATAAAATAAATTAACGAATAGAAGGAACTTTCTCAGCACATGAAAGGTAGAGTACCAAAACAGACCCCGACTTTGTGTACACAGCTGCAGCTGCAGCACGGCGCACAGGAGTACAGAAGAGGAGAGCTTCTCATTTCACACCTGGCATAAAAGAGAGGCACTATACCACTGAGGAAGTGCGCGCTATCATCATGAAGCCCCATCCCTGTCAAAACTTTTACGTTGATCAGCAGAGTCCTGCGTTTTGACGACCAACTTTCCAGACCGTGGCGCCATGAAACGGATAAGCTAGCTGCAGTCCAGGAAATCTGGAATCTGTGGATGGCCCAGCTCCCTCTGATGTTCAATCCAGGTGTGGGCATTTGTGTGGACGAGCAACTCGTGCCATACCGGAAAGGCTGCGAATTCCGGCAATATATGCCCAAGAAGCCAGCCAAGTTTGGCTTGAAAATGTGGGTCACATGTGACGTACAAACGTCATATGCATGGAGGGTTTCTGTGTACAACGGCCGAGCAGCTGGTTCGCCGCCAGAAAGAAACCAAGGACAGAGGATCGTGTTGGATATGACGGAGGGGCTGAGAGAGGTGACTGTGACATGTGATCATTTTTTTTCCTCCTTCGGGCTGGCAGAGGAGCTGCTGTGAAGGAAGAACAATGCACAAAAACCGAGCAGAGCTTCCTCCTGAGCTCCTGAGGGTACGGGGGAGAGAGGCCCTCTCCTCCATCTTTGCATTCAACTCCAAAGCGGGGCAAAAATGTTGTCCTGCTCAGCACCAAACACCGGGGGATGGAGATCAGCAGCAATGAGAAAAAGAAGCCCCAGATCATACTCGATTATAACAGCTGCAAAGGAGGAGTAGATACATGGATGAGGTATGTTTATGCAATCCATAAACAAATACATACACATATTTTTGTCTTTACTAATCAGCATTTAATATATTTAAAAACATTTTTCATCATCTTTCTGGTCCTTTTTTTTATTTTGCAGATGATTTCTATATACAGCTGCAGGAGGAGGACCAGGCGATAGCCCTTGGCCCTTTTTTTTAACATGCTGGACATACATTGTGTGAACAGCTATTGATACAACATGGCATTGGGGAAAGTCGCACAAAAGGCGGCTGTTCCTGGAGGAGCTGGGGAAGAAACTGGCCATCCCACACATGGTCCGCAGACAACGCCTCCCACAGCCAACACAGGCCGTCAGCCTGGTCTTAGAAGCTCAGGCTACCTCGGGTGACTCCACCACAGTCCCAGCCAGCCCCACTAGCAGCATCACCAGCAGCATCACCAGCAGCCCCACCACCCGTGTGAGGAGGCCGCGTGTGCTCTGCCCTACACAGAAGGTTGTGCTCTGCAGCTCCATAAAATCTGAAAAACATGTTTGCAAGGAGCATTACACCAATGTTTGCAGTTCCTGCCTCCCCTGACCTGTTCTGTATGCCGTTTTTATTGTTGTTGATCTTGTTGTTGCTCTGTTTAATGTTGCTATAATAAATATGTGGAAATGTTACACAGGCATAGGCCTGTCACGAAAAACGCGGTTGGACATGGAGAGCCTCCCCTTCCACATTTACTGACACTCGAATCACCCACTCGCTCTTTCTTGCTCGTCCACACAGGCGCACATAACAAAGCACATAAACACACACACCCTGCCTCTAAAAAGAGCCACGGCACTCTTATAGTGACTTTGAATGCAGAGTTTTGGGGCTCTTTTATGTTGTGTTTTCAGCGTTTAAACTAATGCTGAAAATGGCATTCCAAATTGCGGGGGAAAAAACCCTACATCTCCCAAATGGCCATTCCAGCTGTTAATATATTAATTATAATATAAAACATAATATTTATGTTTTTGTTAACAGAGCCCAAGAGTCTATTTTATTTTAATTGGCCGCTAATTGTGATCTGAGAAAATAAATTGTCCTAAAAAAAAAAGTGTTATCGTGACAAGCCTACATGGCTAACAGGTGAGTTTCTTTGCTACAGCACAAAAAATAATTAATATTTGGTATCTATGATTAATGAAAAATAATATTCAAAGAAAGTAGAAAATCATATTAATGTAGAATATTGTACAGCTTGATTTAGATGAGCACATTTTTGTGCAAAGGGTGCTTAACGTGAGTATTTGAAAATAAATAATTTATTGTGTTTTTGAGACCATGAAATGGCGTTCAATCATGACTAAAACTTGTTTTTTTGTTGTTGTTTTTTTAAACCAGCATCAGTCCTAATCATACATATCAAATATTTATTAAAACAGCAAGTTCAGATATGTTGAGTTTTATTGTTGTTTTTCTACACTTTATATTTAATCTCTTCAAATGTGCACGACAATATGTGAAATAAATGATCCCTTTGTGTCAGACTTGATGCCTGTGTGGTTTACCTTGAATAGGAGTATGTATAGATATACGACCAAAACAGTTGTGTATAAATGGAATTAATACCTAGTGATTCAGGGAATTCAACTTAAAAAATGTACGGTTTCGTACTTTATACATTTCTTTTTCAGTTGGACAGTTCAGATTATAACACATCTGGAGTGCTCTTATCCATCTTTTTTTTTTTACATATTTATATGAATTGGTACTCTGATCTGTGTCTCTGTGAATGTCTTTGTGTGTGAGAGAAAAAAGGGAAAAGGTGGAATGTGGACTATTACTAACACCATCTTTTATGTATCTTTAAAACTGAGCTCCCTACAGCCTCTGAAAAAAAGGTCAGATGAAACTTTAAGGGGTTAAAGGAAATGTATATAATTTGAGTGAAAACTTGTGCTGAGGAGAATTGTCAGATCTTTGATGTGAACTTTTTTTCAATCTCTTGTCTCTTTCAGGTGAGCTGCGGGATGCTGTGAAGAGTGGAGATTACATGGCTGTAAAACTGGCGCTCAACTCCAAAGAGGACTACAATCTGGATCAAGAGGTATGTTTTTTTCCTCTTCAAAACCTTTTTGTTTACTTAATTATTTAAAACCATTATATCTTTTTATTTTGTTATCTGTAGACTAGCTTGTTATTTTATTTAGTTTCACCTTTTTATTTTATTGATATATTGATTAAATCCAGTTTATGTCAATTCCAAGTCAAAAGCACAATTGACAAATTTTACTGCTTGCACCTTGGTTGCCCCCGGTGTGTATGTGTGGGAGGGATTGTGCAGTTTGGTATAAAAAAACTAGCAGTATAACACAGTGTTTAATACTTGTCTGGCCAGGTCCTGTCCATTACTTATTCCTTAAAATTGGCGTATTTCTGCGGGATAAGAAGCAATGTGGTTGGAAATATTTGACAAGCATTTGTTATAGAACGGCCGTCCACTCAAAACACATTTTCGATGTTGAAGTGCAAAAATGTCAAGGTGGTATTTGTTATCAGGTGCTTGTAGCCATTGTTTTCTGTCTGAGATGCAATTACTTGTTTGGGATTTGACTTCATCAAATGAGAAACTTCTGAAACCTCTTGTCTCTTGATAATAATATAATATAATATGTTGTGAAACCCCCTGATAAATGTTCCACAATAGTATAAACGGTAATGATAATGTGGCAGAGAGGATAAATAAGAGAGATAAATAATCAGTAAAGCGCTTCTAGATGAAAACATTTTGTTTTTTGAAACCTGAGCACCAAGTAGAATCTCTGCCTTCATGATATATACATGGACAGTCTTAAGTGTTCCATGCCTGCTAATAATTCGATGCCTCAAGATGTTTTCCACGACTCCAAGGGACCTCTGTTTCTGCAGCCAGCCCAGGTAAGACTATGGCTTCAATTGCTTTGTTTTTGTTTTTTTATGGAAACAAAAAATGTATGATAACCGATGTTGTAATTGTGTAGATATCATTTAGTTTCTACACGAGTTTTATTTTATGAAGCAGGAACAACTGTGTGGTAATCTTTATATTTTATAGTTTAATTGTACCCAGAATATTGACAATTAAAGGGCCGTGTTGCTTACTTGCAGCTTGAACTTTTTTTTAGATAATGTGGGCTTAACAAGCTAACAATAGTCCCCACTTAAAATGTTCTTCGCTTTAACTACTTGTTGCAGCTAATGTGTAATTATACCTTTTTAACTTGGACCTACTATCATTCATTCAGCATTATATATTCATGACAATGTGTTCACATTAGAGACTGTTGTATCATCTTTTCTTGCAGTGAACACGACAACGGAAGAAGACACTGAACACATGAATTAATAGGACAAGATGAACCCTTTGACACAGGTACATACTGTCAGAACATGTTTTCATCATCATAATCATAGCTCAACATAGTAACTATCATGTAATCTGGATCTTTTTAGTTATTTATTTGACCTCAACCATCAAATATTTAAAAGTATAGATCTAAATAAATGTTATGTTAATGGCCAAACACAATTAAAGTGTTTCCATGTTTTGCATCTGTACCTAGTCACCAGTTTAATATATTTATATATACTGGAAAAACACCACAATGCTAAGCCAAACTTACGCAATTATTTGTTTTTGATTGCAAGCCATGAATGCAGGTCTAGTATCAGTGCATTTCCTGTTCTTTCCATGTAGCATTTCATCCAACACCTCATGACTACATATACATGGTTAGACATTTACAATGTCAAAACGCTGCTTGATCCAATAAAGCCATTAACTGTTCTCGAATGGGTCACATGTGGTTTTTGTACTGGAGACTTGAGAGGTGTCAGGGGTTTTTTGATACCGGCGTTGGGCTAGAAAAGTGATGTGTGGCCATTACATTTACTCCTGTTTGAATGCGTCTGAATCTTGGTGGGGCATTGCCAAGGTGCTGATGAGTTAAAGGGCAATTGAAAAAAATGTGCAAAGGTTATTTAAAAAAAAGTACCAACAAAAAGTCACCCGACTGCTATCACCACCACTTAACCAAAATTCAAACCAAATTTTAGCTTTGTTTTGTTTTTTCCCCCCACATTTATTTTCAAATGGATCTGTGCTTCACTCAAATTATTCATGGGGTCTGATTTGGCAACGAGTCTTACATATACTTGTTCTTTTACAGGCTTGTACAATTGGTGAGACGAGGTCATTTGAAGGAGAGAGGAGCTTGATTGAAGAGAGAAGTTCGAGTGATGCTTTTAGGTTGACTTCTAACCTTGACTGTGCCACAAATGACGAGGGTACTCCAAGAGTAAAAGAGAATGTCCCACAAGATTTGGACGGTCCAAAAGATGCCGAAAATATGCCAAGCTTCCCCGCCAGTATAAACAATGAACAAGAGACACTGGGGGAACATGAAAAGGCCCAAAAAGACGGAAAGGATATATCTGAATCGGAAAACACTGTTTGTGATTCAGCTATCGAGCAGGAAAGTCAAGGAAAACAAGAGCAGGAAGACAAGATGTCAGATGAGACGAATGGTGGTTTATCAAGTATAATGAGTTTGGACTTTGATAATTCAAATCTAACCAGCAATGCAGAAGGTTTACTGCAAAGAAACGATGACAAAATAGAAAATACAGTAACAAACATCAGTGACGAACAAAGGTCACCCCAGAAAGCAAATGATTCAAGTGATGAGGCAGGTCAGTCAGATGATAAAGATCATGGTCTGTCTGAGTTGGGCACAAAGAAGATTCCTAAAAGGCGATTACGGCGCTGCAGGAAAACTCTAGAGAGTAAACAACCAATAAGATCCAGTTTAAGGACCTGTAAGAAAGTGCTTGAAACAACATCTGGCAAAGTGGAAGAGGAGAAAAAAGAGGCATGCAAAAAACACTTCTGTTTATATTGCAAAATGGCTTTTACCCAACTTGCAAAGCACTTGGAAAAAAGGCATGCAGACGAAACAGATGTTGCACATGCGATACACTTTCCCAAAGGTTCCAAAGTCAGACAGTCTTTGCTTGACCAAATTCGCAATAAAGGAGATTATGAACACAATTGTCAAGTCCTCAAAAGTGGCGAGGGGGAAATTGTGACCAAGAAACAGGTGAAAAACCCCAGCGTATCTGTTCGTGACTTCCTGCCTTGCCAGCACTGCTTTGCTTTTTATCGTAAAACTGATTTATGGAGACATGAACGGTCATGTAAGGCCAGAAAGGGAGATCTGAAATCCTCTGAAACAGCAAAAAGAAGCACAGTCCACAGTGCTGCCTCCCGGCTACTTCCAATGTCAGAGTTCTTAACTGGAGGCTGCGAGGAAATCATCCACATCATGCATCAAGATGATGTATCAAGGCATATCAGAAATGACCCACTTATCTGTAAATATGGCAATGCCTTATCTGCAAAGTATGAACATGACAAGTCCCAGTTTGCTTATATTGCACAAAAGATGAGGGAATTGGGTAGATTTGTGGTCGCTGTAAATGAGCTGGACAAGAGCGTGAAGTACTTGCATGAAATATGTCAACCATCCAGATTTGAATTAGCCGTTGAAGGGGCCAAAAGAGCTAGTGGTTTTGACCCCAGTTCCAGTAAGTTTAAAACTGCTTCCCTTGTCTCAAAGATTGGTTACTCTTTAAAACGAGCGGCAGAAATAGCTTTTGGAGAAAGTCGCATGACAGAAGACAGTGAAACTGAAAGCGAAGTGAAAAAATTCATCCAACTTCTTGATACAAAATGGAGTGACTGTTTTTCTCGCAAAGCGCTCGCATTATCTCTAAAACAAGAAGTCAAAAAAGTGGAAGTAGACAAATCAACTGTGACAGAAGATCTGATAAAGCTCCACAGGTTTATTACGGGGGAAGAAGAGGAAGCCAGGAAGGAACTGAAAGAAAGCCCTAATATGTCAACATGGAAGAAGCTCAGCGAGGCCACTCTGGCAGATGTGTGTCTGTTTAACAGAGGAAGGGTAGGAAATATTGGCAGAATGCTCTTGAAAACTTATACTTGCAAAAAGAGTAGGGGAACCTTTATTCCATCTGCAGATCAAATAAGGAGAAGCACAAAATTGGAGCTGGACCTCGGTGCCAGTTTCACCAGATTGGAACTAGAGGGTCAGTATGGGAGGAACATGCTAGTTCTGCTAACCGAAAAGATGGTTTTGTCAATTGACTTACTCATTGAAAATCGGGAACAAGCGGGAGTGTCAAAAACCAACCCATACTTGTTTGCACGAACTGAAGGTCCATCCTTCATCAGAGGATTGGATTGTTTCCGAAGGTCCGCAATGGAATGTGGAGTTAAAAACCCAGAAGCACTTCTGTCCTCATCGTTACGAGAGCAAATTGCCAGCTGCTGGCAGCTAATGAGCCTCAGTGAGCCTGAACTGGATCAAGTGGCCAAGCTGTTGGGATGCAGCAGCCAGGAGTGTTATGGGCTTTCGAAGAATGCATCACAGCTGGAGGAAGTGAGCAAACAACTTCTCAGGATGGATCGAACGCTGCCATCAAGTCCACCCAGCACTGCAAAAGATGGTGAGTTCCCTTTTGATCCTTTTGAATATATGTTCTTGGATCTAAAAGTGATCTCAAAGGTAAAGTTGGCATTGGAAAAACAATCTAAACTCAATTACTTAGTTTACTCAGTTGTCCTGGAACAGTAGATGCTCAAACATCCCATTTTTCTGATCGCTTTTACTAAGTTCATTCTTGACCTTTTGGAAACAGCAGCTGACAAACCAATATTTATATTTTCCCAAGATCAGGAATGAACTGTCAAGCCCTAGAGTTAACATAGTTTTAAAATTTAAAATTGAAAGACTGCTGCATTTTTTAAATTTCTATTATATAACCATAGTCTACTCTATCTTTTTAGGAGCTGCACAGAAGCCTTCTTTAAAGAGAAGACCTTGGAGTGAGAGGGAACAGGCTGCAGTGAAGAGTTACTTGAGCGAATTTATTGCAGGGATGAAGGTTCCGGGCAAGAAAGAGTGCAATGCTTGCATAGCTGCTGAACCAGATCTTTGTGGAAGATCTTGGACGGATGTCAAAAACTATGTGCACAATACACTGCAGACAGTAAGGAGGAGAAGTAACCAGCATAAATCTGAAGGGAATGTAAATAAGAGTCCAAAGAGTCCGAAAGCTGGAGACCAAAACGCAGAGAAAGCTTTAGAAGACTCTAGCACAGTCTGTAGTTTGACGACAGTGCATCCAGATCACCTGACAGAAAGTCCGAATTGTTGTATGACAATGGCTTCAACCAACTACGAGATGACTTCAACGTACGCGTCCTTGTGTTCCACTAGTGCAAACATGATCATGAATTCAAGTCCACCGTTGATTTCTACGTTCACACCGTTGAATGCTACTGATACACAAGTGGTTCCTACATTTACTCCACACAACACAACAAATGCTCTGATGCCTCCTCCGTACACATCAGAGAATAACTTAATTATGCCATTGTCTCCTACTTATACACAGAATGCAACAAGTATGCCCCCATCTTCTGTGTATGCACCACAGGACACTACGGGTTCACCATTGATTCCTAGTTTTAGCACCCTTACTCCTCCAAGCACCTCAATGATTCCTACATTCACGCCATTGAATACAAGCTCACCAATGGTCCCTCCATTCTCGCCACTAAACGACAGAAGTAGGCCTATCGTTTCTTCGTTCACACCTCTGAATACACCAGTTTACCCCACAGGCCCGCCACCGCCTAGGGCGCTCACAACTGCACAGGTTGTTCCAACAATCCATAGACCCAGCGTTCCTGACAGAACGCCAGTTGCACAAGAAAGTATGTCCGCCGCAGGAAGACAAGTCGCTTCGGCTGCCAAGGCTCAAAAGAGAAGCAAGCGGTTGTGGAGCGAGGAGGAGCAGGCTGCGGTGAGGCGCCAGCTCGGAGACTTCTGTAAACTGGTCAAAGTGCCAGGCAAAAAAGATTGTGATGCATGTTTAGCTGCTGAGCCTGCCTTGAACAGCAGAACGTGGAGGGAAGTCAAGTACTTTGTGCATAACTCAATTCAGTCAATGAAAAGAAGAGGGCATGTTGTCGCCTCCAAACAAAGTGGAGTACAGGAACCAGAGACTCATAATAATCCCAACACTGATTGGGATGGTCCTGTTTATCTCTCCCTGTAGATATTTGTTATAGACTTCCACACAAAAAAACAGCAAGAGATAAGTGAGATTTTAGAGGTGTGCAAGGGCTGTGGCTCTAACCTCAAAGTATATGGGGCTGAAGAATTCAGCAGATGTGAATTGTTGTAAAATGTACTGTCAGTGAACCTTGGTCTCAGTAGCCATACTGATCTCCACAAGAATTACAGACTGCCCTGCCATTTTTTTGTCACACTTTTAAAAAAAAAAAAAAAAGGTTCCTCAAGTATTCAGAAGTCCAATGGACCAAGCTATTGGTGTACTGTTGCATGAATATACACTAAATGGATGGAACTAAGGATGTTTGTACTGTAGCTTTGATTCAGAAAAAAGGCTGATATAAATGTTTTATATGGTTAGATGGCATATAAACATGTGTCACAGTCAAATATGTAACATTGTCAATTTGTCAGATCATCACAGGTTATTTCTAGAAAAGTGTTATACTTTAGATGTGTGATCATGTAACTGTGAATATCATTTTGCCTGGATTTGCAACATGCCATCAGTTATTGGCTGTTGCAAGACGCTTTCACAATCTCAAAATATTCAAGAAAATGTTGAAAGCAATGTCTGAATTGTTTGGGACTCCCCAGCCACCGTGACCAGGGCATTTCCCACCCTGCACTGAGTTAAAGCAGCCTCAGTGACCGTACATTTACAGAGGGATTTTTACTTGTCTTTACTTAACACTTAATATTTCTGCCTGTACTGGTTTCAGTAGCATTTTTATGGATTTTAAAATTCAAAAAAGAAATGGAAAGAAAAACCTACCAGCAAATCTTTGCATCCAGTCCCTCCAACATGATGTGTGTGTAGACTTGCTTTACATGATTCCCACATGCCTGGCCCAAGTTTTCTGTATTCTTGCTTTAGCCAGTAGCCGATATTGTAGATGGCCCCTGATAGCCTGCAGCAGTAATGGCATACCTTCCTTGCTGATGTTAGAGAATTAGGTGCTCCATGTGTATACCTCTCACTTAAATATGAAAAACTTTTTTTTCCCTTTATCTTCATTTATATATTTTTTTCTTTTTTTTTCATGTGTATTTACAAGCTGCTGAAAGGTTTGGTTGTATTTTTGTATCACTATACAGCAACTGTGTAGAACATTTGAGTACTTTATTGTATTTTGATATACTCTAATTTGACGTAAATACACTACATTGGTCTCATTTGTATTGCTTTGTTTTAAACTTTTATTATCTTGTGACATTAATATCCAGTTGCCAAGATCAGATTGCCTTTTCATGTTATTTTGCTTGACTACATTTTATTTTCCCTAATCATGTTGATCACATCTAATGCACAGCATAGTAAGTGCAGTTTTTGGTTTTAACCTCTGCTACAAAATGTAGTGATCAATGACATTTTTAAATGTCAAGCAGTTGATATAGATTGGTGAAATTAATTGTGTCCAATTCGTTTCATTCACTTTTGGTTTATTAAATTCAGATCGTCCCGAGTTAATCGCCACCTTGATCTGAGAATTGCACATTTTATTGTAAGCTAAACTTTTATTTGTTTCTTTTATATACAAACCTTGTTGAAGGTTTGAAACAGGATATTGAACACCGGTTCAACCTGCATTTCACACGTCACATCTCAGTTTTAAATGTGGTCACTCCAGTGTTTATTTTACACTGGATTTTCAATAATGGTATCTGCTGTTTGTTTGGACACGTGAAAAAAATCATGTAGTCCGGATTCATTTTCACAATATTCTTTGTGATTTAAAGGAGCTGGAGTTATGGTTAAGAGATCCAGATAGCACCACTGCTGTCAAATAATTTGTTTTACACTCAGTAGCAGCTGTAGTGAAGCTGTTTGGAGCCACCAGTGTTGTCCCTTTCATACCAAAGCCATTAGTGTCAGACATGCATAAACCCATTCACACCAATCACAAACAGGTTTCCTGCGTGTTGCTCCCTTTTGAAAGGGGTATATCTGTTGTGTTTGAAAAATTATCATGATAAGGGTCTACAGATGGTATATTATCGTCAGACACTACCATTGCTGTTTGGTGTTGCAAAGCAACATCTCTTCTTCCCTGTATAGTACATTTCTTTCTTTTATTGCTATTGTATTAGCACACACTGCGTGTTACTCTTCATCCTGTTGTAATTATGTTGCCTTCGGTTAATGCTACTTATCAAGTATTGTAAGGAACTTATAACTTCAGCTTGTACAATAAAATGCTTCTTGGCTTAAAATTGGAAGATTTTGGTGTTGGAATTTATTTGTTGTCATACAATTTGATTTTCAGGTTATTGCCTTCATTTTAGTGTTGGATATAACAAGAAGTACCTGAAAATGCTCTTTAGGTCGAAATACTGATGTCAACATGCTGATATTTGTAGAGCTGCAATGATTAGTCCATTAATTGATTAGTTGATCAGCAAAAATTGTGTCCAAAAAAGTTGTAGTATAAGCAGAATGCAATAATTTGCAACCTACATTCAGTTGAATAAAGTACAAAGATGAGATATGTAATGCTGAAAGTGGGAAGCTTTTTCATGTATTCTGTTTTATTTACATTTCACTGTGTCCTAACTTTCAACACCAATTCATGTTGGAAGTTGGGGTTCTATTTTGAATATCAAATAAGCGTTTAAGTCATTTTTTAAGGAACAAGCCAGATATTTGCTGGTTTCTTAATGAGAATTTCATGTTTTTCTTTTTCATACATGATGATAAACTGAACAGCTTTGGATTTTTTGGACATTAATCTTTACATTAATGTAAAGATTAACCATTAATGAAAATATGTGCCAGTTGCAGTGTGTTTTTCCCCAAAAATGTCCAAAAAGCGTAATTTCTTTTTAGAATTATCTTCTATAGTTAAATGCCAATCTGCAGCAGGTCATTGTAGCTTTGTAAAGCAGATATAGGCTTATGTAGGCAGTCAAAAAGAAAAAACATGAACTAAATGCAGAAGAAAAGGCTGTGACTTATATAAAATGAGGGAGTTCTACTTCAGAAATAGAAAAGAAAAGAATCATGAATTGGCTTTTGTTACTGCAGAAAATATTCACTCCCAGACTCACCTATTCTGTATGTCAATTATATAAAAGGTGAACAGGTGAATTCATTCAGATACGACCTCTACCATAACTACAAAACATAGAAAATACAGGAGACTTGACGTATGTGGCTCCTACACTGTCTGTTTGTCTGTCTGCAGGATGTCAGTGGTATGTCCCTGAGTATGCTGGCAGCAGCGGGCGGGCAGGACGACATCCTCAGGCTGCTGATAAAGAAGGGGGTGAGGGTGAACGGACGACAGAAGAATGGCACCACAGCACTGATGCACGCCGCTGAAAAGGTAAGATGAGAAGATGACAGATGAGTTGTTTTTTTCTGTATTCACTATAGGTGTGGAGTCATGTCTGGTGTTCCAACACAATCTCATGTAAACCAAATTGAATGTCACTAAATGTCAAGAAAACCAAATAAATAAATAAATATTAAAAAGAAGAAAAAAAAGAAAAAAAAAAATATATATATATATACATTAATGAAAAAAATGATTAGACCACCCTTGTTTTCTTCATCTTCTTGTTCATTTTAATGCCTGGTACAACTAAAGGTACATTTGTTTGGACAAATATAATGATAACAACAAAAAAAGCTCATAAGAGTTTAATTTAAGAGCTGATATCTAGCCATTTTCCATGGTTTTCTTGATAATAATTATATATATACATATATATCGTTAGGACCATCATATCCTAATTTCAGTCTCAACACTTTTATGTATTTTCTCACACCTTCTTTTTCATTTCTGTCCTCTTGTCAGAATTTCTTGACAACTGTTGCGATCCTACTGGAGGCCGGCTCCTACGTCAACGCTCAGACACTAAACGGGGAGACAGCACTGATGAAGGTAATGCTGCACAAAAGTCAAATAATGAAACCAACTCAAGCTTTACTATTTACAGCAGACACAGGTCATCTGACAGGTCAGTCTCCTCAGTCAATGCAGTGAATAATCAAGCATCTGTACATGTTGCTTTATGTTTCCTCTCCTTCAATCAGGCCTGCAAAAGAGGAAACGCTGATGTAGTGCGCCTCCTGCTGGAATATGGAGCTGACTGCAACATCGTGTCCAAAAACAAGACCGCTGCAATGTACTTCGCCAAGCTTGGCAACAACCTGATGGTTTGTGACCTCATCAAGGACCACATCAACATGTGAGTGCGAACCAAAGGGAAGGCTGGAGCTTGAGAGACAGTGTGTGTGTGTTATTGATGCTGTAGTGTGTCTGAAAAATGTGACCTTTGCTACTTTGAAGAAAATCCTCAGAAGTGTTATCAGCATTTGCACACATGACTTCATTCCAAATACAGACCAATAAACTTCGGGTAAATGTAGTTATATAGCAATTTAAAATAATCTCCCTGCAATTTGATGTGTGTGTCTGTGTGTTTTCTCCTTTTTTCCATCCCATATTTTCGTGCATTTTGCCCTTAAAGTCACTCATAAAGAATTTTTTCTCTCAGCCTTTCCAGTGTGGCTGAGGACACGATCCGAGCGTACTTCGAGTCTCGTCTGGTGCTGCTGGAGCCCGTCTTCCCTCTTGCCTGCCACAGGCTTTGTGAGGGACCGGACTTCTCCCTGGAGTTTGGCTACAAGGTGCAGCCACAACCAGAGGGTAAAACACAAACTCCCAATTTAGAGGTCAACAACTCTGAACATCTGGTTTCATATCTATATACACACATAATGAGACTGTCTTTATCCTCTTTGTTTTCTTCTCCCACAAAACCTCTGTTCCTCCCTCCTACGTCAGGCTCAGGCATCCTCCTCTTCATCTTCCACGCCAACTTCCTGAATGAAATCACAGCGAGGCTCTGCGGTCCCTGCAGTGTTCACGCCGTGGTGCTCAACGACAAGTTTCAGCTGCCCATCTTTCTGGTTCGTTCTCAAAAGAAAAACAGCGGTTCAATCGCATATTTCTTATCCAGCCAAGTTTACTAAATGTTTTAGGAAATAATAATAAACAAGGTTAATAAAATAAAATTTGGGTAAAAGAAATTTAGAAAAGTAGGAAACGTAATACTTAATTATCCATAAAGATTGTGTCTATAATCTCTGTTGCTATTTTGTCTGTAATAGATGTTATTTTTATTACTGTTATATATATCAAGTATTTACCCCTCTCTTTTATTTTTATATATATGTATATATATATATATATATATATGTATATATATATGTGTGTGTGTGTGTGTGTGTATGTGTATGTATATATATGTTTGTATATATATATATGTGTGTGTGTATATATTTATATATATATATATATATGTATATATGTGCTTATTGTTTCCCCCATTTTTGTCTTTAAACAATCAGGACAGTCACTTCATCTACTCCTTCAGTCCGGTTCCTGGCATCAACAGACTCTTCATTCGTCTGGCAGAGGCACCAACAGCCAAGGTGACACACGTAAAAACAATAATAGAAGGCCTTTATACAAAATAAAAGTTGAGAATTATAGTTTTTGCTGTTTTTAAAGGAAGAATACACCATCCATCAGTTGTAGAGACTCTGTGTGGATCTTAAACTGTGTACTTGTGTTGTTTCTCATATGGTCCCATTTCCTGAGGTGACACATTTTGAAACAAGAAACTGTCTGATGTTTTCTTTTTGATTTGTCGCTCTCATGGGCTGTACTTTGGTTGTTTATAGCACAATAACATCTAATTTAATGTGATAAAGCAATAAAATCTGTAGAACACAGCATATACTGTACTACAACGTTGAATATCCCGGTTGGGAGCTAATTTTTCAGATTATTTCGACATTACATGAATGCAGCATTAGATAAATTGTAGAGCGTGTGAGCTATGATAGAGAAGAACCTTTTACCAATAAAATTGCCTGTAGATAAACTGTGTGGACTGAGACAGAAGCTGCATATTTAGACAATTTTGGTGTCACAAATCTAATGTCTGTGTCCTTTGAGCTCATGCTCTTTCTTAAACGGTATTCATGTGCCACAGTTTTTACAGCATCTTCAAGTGATAAACACAAAAAAACATTGGAGGAAATGTCAGTTCGTCTAGTGGTAATAATGGAACATGTCACCATGTCCACCAATAGTTTTTGGAAGATAATGAAGCTGAATGGTACAGAGGAAAAGATTTATCAGGGTTTGTATTCGCAGATAACACTTGTTACTCGATCAGTAAAGAATATCGGCAGCTTCACTCTTTAGCTCTCCAGTTTATCTAATGTTTATTCCAAACAGGATAATGAAATACATCCCAGATTAAAAAAGCAAGGCTTTGTCAGTTTGAAAGTTAAAACCCAGCTTAGGGGTAGAGGAAAGGTTAGAATTAGACCAAACTTTTTTTTCATTTGAAAGGTAATACTTCTAGTTTGTGCAATTGTTTAGCATTCGGTCAAAACAACTGAAACGAAATCAGTTCCACAAAACAAAAGGTATTTTGGTCTAATCCTTCCCTGACTCCTACCAGTTTGTTGGGGTTTAAGAGGTTACATTTATTTTCTCTGTACTGTTTTATTCAATATATGTCACAAAAGATTAGCAAATTATCTGTTTTTGTTTTATTTACCTTTTACAAAACCCTTTTTTGGGGGGAAATCAGGGTTGTGAATACAAGATTTTCTCCCAGAGAGAATGTGTTTAGCAGCACCAATGGAAAAGCTCTCAAAATCAGAATTACCATTTTGCTGCTTCTCTCATTATAAGAGGCTAAAAAGGTCAAGCTGTTATTGTAATGAAGCTTTCGTGAATCCTTTAACAGTCTGCTAATTGGCTCTTTTTGTCTCTGATGTTCTTCTGTCCTCAGGTCAAGCTCCTCATCTGTGCGTACAGAGTCCAGCTGCAATGATCCCGTCAAAGGTCACGCCAAGACTGGCCAACACAGCAAAAACACACACACACACACACACACACACACACAGACTGATACATTTACTGAGCAGCAGCTGAACTGCTCCTGCAAAGCTCCTTGTCTTCTAAGAGAGGAGGTGTTGGGGTAAATTAAAAGCTGGCTTCATGTGATGTCAGTGTAAATTGTTAAAAGTTGTTGGCATCTGAATCCTTTCCAGACGGCATTCACGTGCAGCGCAAATCGAGGATATCAAGAAGATTAAACCTTTTGATAACCCTCAAGCAGCCCGTCCATTCGCTGGTGAAACCATCACGACGCAGCCTCCAGGTGTACGGCGGCGCTCAGAAACTCCCTCCTCTCTTTTGTAGTAACTTCCAAAACTGAAACCCTCCGGGGTCGTGCCTTTCTCCGAGCTCCACCTTCTGTCAGCATGAAAACGATAGATGCGTGTGTTCTTTGTGAACCTAGCTTGTGTGTACGTGTTTGTAGATTTACTATGTTTTTTGGGTGCTTGAAGAGGGGATCTTCCATCTTTTTTTTTTTCTTTTTTAAGCATTTTTTTAAGCTGATGCTTTCACACATGTTGTTTTTGGTAACAGAGTTATTTCAGTGTATTAACCTGTGGATCAGTGTTATCACCTGAGAATTTTATCCTTGTCATGGTAAAGAAGTCAGTCAAAACTGGGGAACTTTATGATATCTTTTGGATGGCACTGCTCCGCTGACAACAAATAGGATCTTCTTTTTAGGAAATGTGTTGTATTTGTTTCACAAAACGGTGCACACTTCATAATAACCATCACTAATTAATGATCAATTAATATCTAATTAACCTTTATTTAGTTGACTAATTATATTGATGATATAACTTATATAACATTTCACCAATGTATAAAGTATAAAACGATATTTGTGTGTAAACCTAGCTGCCCATTTACTACGTTGCACAAGCTCTTATCATGGAAGAATATATTCCTACTCATCTAAATCATACTCTAGTCAAACTTGAAACAAAACAAAGTTCATCAAACCCCCTCTTAGTTAATCCCGTTTGTCTTTCCACTGTTCTAACAGCCACCAACTCTAGTTTGGATTAAATAAATCCTTAATTCAATGAACATGAAGTAAAAAATATTCTTATGGCAATATGCTGTCTTTCCCCCGCAGTCTCTCTCTGCTGTGTCCCAGCTACCAGCTGTTCTTCGGAGGCAGTCTGTTAAATTTGCAAAAATAAAATGACAAAAAATTGCCCCAAAACACCTTTTTCCAAATTGACTGACTCACATTTATCATGGATTAAACTCAAAATACTCCCAAACAGAGCCAACAGGAATTTTAATTTTACTAGTCCAGTAAGTCACCGTGTTTCTCACCTACAGAGATCGACCCCTGGCAGCAGGTGCCGTTCACGACACATAACAAAATATAGCACTTCTCAATCAGTTTAATAAAAGGACTTTGAGAGCAGTTTCTGTATTTTGACGGTATTTAAAATCATACTGACGAGGTTTCTAAATACCCTGGACTACCGCAGTACCACCCTAGCTTAATTTCATTGCTTAACAGTAAAATAACTGAAGTTTAATTATGTATAAATGTACCATTTATTAATGATGGTTATTTTAAAGTGTTACCAAAACGCTTGACCAGTTTCTCACCAGCAGAGAGAATACTATCACTTTAGAAGACAAACGTGCATCCTGTACTCACTGGCTGTCTTGTTTAAAACACTTTTCCACATGTTAATACATCTGAATATGATGAGATGATTTATTTGTGTGTTTTAATGAATGAAGAAAAAGTTCCTTTTACCTTCCATGCATAGTTAGTGTTTATATTTCCTGGTCTGTACATATTCACATACTATATATAAATATATACATACAAATATACAGTTTTAAAGCGTCATCTGATGACTGGTTATGTTTTTGTTGCTTTCTTTTTGTGCCCCTGTAGGAGTGGCTTAAGTTATTTAGTGTGTACAGTGAAAAGCTCAGATGTTTTAAGGGCTACAATGCCTTTAGATCCACCGCCCTGCTATTAAAGGTTAGAGGCTTTTTAAATTGAGAAGCTTGTTAGTCGCCTCCTGCAGCAATTCAACTTTTTTTACACAGACACTGTAGTGAGGCCTGTCACTGCAGGACCGCCAATCATACCCTCTTCTCTCTCCTCGGACAATCTATTTGGTCATGAACTGAACCCAAATGTGAGAACGGCTTAGATTTTAGCTGCGGGATATAACCTATGACTTCCGCTCACGACAGCAGTGTGTCTTTAAACAATGCTGTTAAAGCGTCTCCGTTTCTGTCCGTTTGCAGTGCTGAATGACCACTGTTGTCAGAAACTAAAACTGATGAGGCCTTTCCACGTTTAGTGTTTTTCTTGCAAAAATGAAAAAGTGATGGAGAAATAAACCCAGTTTGTATATTTTTTTGACTGTTTAAAAACATTACCTTCCATGCTGCCTTCAAAGCCACCAAACCCCATTTACAAAAAACATAATGTAACCCTGTAGACTTGGGAGTTGCTGGTCTGCAGCTGCCTCGATTGGTTATTTGTTGTTGTCATTGTGGGACTAAACAGTTGACCAAGTCAAAGTCTAGTTAAATCATGACCACCACTATTATGTCCAAACCCAGCGCCTCAGATGGCTAAAACTTGATTCTCCCTTTTAAAAAAAAAAGGGTTGGTCTTTTTCCTAAATCCATGCTGGGTTTATTCTTGTCATTTTCTGAGCTTAATCCATCAGTTATTTAAGATCACCTCTTGCTCACCTGGTGCAACAGTTCAATTTAATCTTAACTGGCTCCAGAAATTGAACCCAGCGACACCTTCCATCATACAGACACTCTGTAACAAGGCTTTAATTTTCACTTATTTTACTTCACTCACTAGAGGGATGCAAGGCATTTATGTTAAGGGGCAGGGGAGCTTAGAATAAAAAAAGCAATATTAAAAACTGGCTTCAGAGTGATTTTCTTTTTATCTTTTAGCTTGAATGTCTCGTTACAGAGTGAGAGGAATCAGAATGTTGGAAAGGTTTTGTTTGTTTTGGTTTGTTTTTGGAGACAATATCAGTTGTGATCAAGACCAACCAGTGTGATTGAAAAAGATGGGGAAATTATTGATGGAAGTGTTTAACTTCAAATATATGAATCTACCTTTGGTTTTGGGGGTTACTGGGTCTGAGCAATCCATGGGTAATCTGAAAAAACAAAGTTATGTTGCATGTTTTGGCTCATTTATTACATTATTTGCAAATAAATCTAACCTTTTTGCAGATCACTGTGATGTGTTTCATGGTTTTAAATGCATTTTTCCTACTTTTTCCACACAGCAATTGTTTTCTATTTCTTTCAAAATGTAACAGCAGACTCTTGAAACTTGCATTAGATCTATAAACAATCAGAGAGACACATGATCATGCCAGCTTTTGCAATCAGTCTGCCTCTATAATGATCCTTGAACAAGAATCAATTATTTTACCACAGTAATGGAGCTTTAAAGCTGCATTATTAAAGGATGACATGTATGTAGTGAACTTCAAGAGCCTCCTGATTGATTTTAACATTGCACTGGGAAGGGAAAGAAGTCAACGGCTACCTGGAAGAAAGGAAAAATCAATTAAGAAATCTGAAACTTTCAAGCATGCTTTCAAAAACTGTCAATAGTAAAGAACTTGTAGGATTTGTAGTTGAGATGAAGCAGATAAACAGCAGTTTGGTTCTTTAAGAGCCAAACTGCTGTGACAGGATTCTCTGTTTCCTGATTTAACCTTTTTATATTAACGACTTTGCCAAACCCTGTCACTCCTGTAGAAACACTTCTTCTGTTTCACCTTGAGAACACAAAACTTTGACAAATAAAAAAATGTTTGGCTGTGAATGTTCTGCAGGTTGACTTGCACTGTGTGTGCGAGAAAGCCTGATCTCTGCTGCAGCCAGTCACCCCGAGGCTGTGTCTCTGTCCTCAATAAAAATTGTACATGTATTTCCACACTGGTTTCTGTGACTGCATTCATTCCTCATGGCGGGGGTCTTTAATATTACATACAGAAAATCAAATGGATCTTATCAACCCATCATTTAGTTTCTTTGAATACATTTTCAAAAACTTTTTGGAATTAATCTATAAAAATGCTAAATTTAAAAAAACTGATCATAGTGTATGAAAAAATGGGCACTCCGCAACATAAGTTTTTTTCGTAGACTAAATATTGTTTTTTATCAGCAAGCAGTATTTCAAGGCTCTAATAAAAAAATATATCATGTTGAATTATGGGAAATGTAGGATCCAGTGTTTCTGGCCTAGAGCCCAACTTCTACTGCAACTTTCTTTAATTTATCTCATGAGTCCCCCAAACTTTATGTAAGTGCAACAATCACTGGAATACCCCTTTATTATTTGTTTTTATTTGATTTAGCATGTAAAATTGACAGATAGACCAAAGCATACGAGCATACAGACATTAAGAGAAATAAAATAAACTTTTAATAAATGTAAATTAAATGTAAATAACTTTAAATGAAGTGGAGATAAAAATGAATTATTAAATATACCTACAATAGTCAAGGCAAGTTTATTTAGCACAATTCAGCAACAAGACAAACAACAAAGGCATCAAGAGAAAATGCAAACACATTAAAAAAGCATTTAAATACAATTAAAGTCATCAAAGATACAGAAAAATCAAATTGTATATTTATATATATATTTAATATTGTTGGTATGGAAATTGAAAGCAATGCAAAGAACACCACAGACAAAGTTAACAATCAGTCAGATAAAAGACTAAGAGAAATTTCAGCAAACGTGTTGAAAAGTATCTAGTAAATATATAAATGTGCAGTAAAGAGACTGGATGGTAACTTGCATATCAGTAGTGTTAGGAAGACAACAATACTTTTTGAAATGTAATAGATACCCTTTTAAATTTGTTATAACAAATGTAAGTATTTTAATGTCTTCATCAAAGCAATGCAATTTGTTTCGTTTGATTACTGTGCAAAACATGTCTTGTTTTGATATTGTGATATATATTACAATGTTTATGATAATACTTATATTTATACATTTTAATCTGATTTTAAAACATAATAAAGCTACATTTAAGCTTTAAATCGAAATATTTTTTTGTATGTTTTTAACACCTTTGTAATTTTCATTAGTAGGCTAATTATATTTAAATTACGTTTTATTATGTTTTTTATCTCAATAATTGTAATGGACTGCAATTATTATTACTTGTATTTTGTAATTTATTAACGGAAACTGGAAATTAAATAAGGTCCGTAAACGCCACACACACACACACACACACGAACGCACGCACGCACTGTAGTTTCATAAAGAAGACATGTACTGGTGGTTATACGGGATCAGTCTGCATTTCTTCCTACATCTGGATCCAGGGTTCACTCATAAAGGTTTTTGTTAATTTGTGTGCGTCTGGTCTTGAATGTGCAAAATTCCGACATTTTGCAGCAGATCTGGCAACCCGGCTGTTCACTTTATCGTGCTGTTGTAGAAACAAATCCCGTCCTTTCCTCTTCATCCTGCATCTGGTGAGTTGAAGGACACATGTGGCTGTAGAAAAGGAAACAACCCGTGAATTGAATCCATCCTGCACATTTTACTGATGTTTGTCACTACCTTGAACGCACCTGATCCGCCATATTAAAAAACGTGATCATGACTTCATTCCAATTTTTCGTCTCCCTGCTGCATAAAAACTCCACATTACCCCATCATATTTCATCTTTTCACTCATTATTGGACTTTGTGGTCAGTTTGCATTGATTTTATTGATCTTGGATGTATTTAAGCTTAACATCATATTATGATGTTTTTCTGACACTATTCTTGTTTTATTAGTTATTTTCTGGGTTGTTTTGGGTTTTTAGCGCATGTCTGGATGACATTACGTGCAGAAACCCGATGTTGCACCGGCAGAACTGGGAACATGAACTCTCTCAACCCTGATCCTTCCTCCTGATTGGACCCGAGCTGTGTGTACTTCAGTGCAGCTTGTTTTTTGAAAAAAAAAACTTTCATGATCAAAGTTATGTCACGTGCCTGCGGATGTGGAGTCAGGTTACACGGGTGGGAGGACGTGATTATGTATCGATAAGGTTAAATCATCTTAATGGAATAATTGAATTGCCAACCATGCAACCTCAACTGATTGCTCCTAGTGCGCATGCGCGACGAAGAAAAAAATTAAGAAATACGAATGGACGCCGTCAGAGATCATATTAGAAAGAGAGGTCTCACTCTGGAACTACTCCTGGTGACAATAAACGTGAGCACGTATACAACACTTAAAGGACCGTACCACTGTTTTTGTTTTCTTGTTTTGTAATCATTCACAGTTTTTAGTAGTCTATATATTACTACAGAGAGTAGTGAAGTACCCACATATCTCTTCCCTTTTCTCATCACATTTGTGCAATAATGTTGGACATGGTATATAAACAACCCTCTTTATTTCCTTACTATTGTCACGTTATCTTATTATGTGTAATAGTGTGCCATGATTTAAGGGAAATGAAAGGGAATATATAATATAAAAATAATAAAAAAAGGAACGTGGGGTCTTGTACAAATTAAAAATAAAAATAAGTAAATAAATACATTGAAAATAATATTAACGTAAATCAAGTCAATTGATCTTAATTAGGTGCTACAGAAACGATTCTTTAAGATATTGTTACACTGTTAAAATGAACGCCTAAGTCATTTTTTGTCTTTTTTTTTTTTTTTGCCTCAATCATCTCCTCATGACGCCGGCCACCTATGGTAAAATCGCCTACATTCTCAGTTGATCAGATCATGTGATTTTACCCCTTTAAGATAATGGCCTATGTCAAATGTGTGATTAAGCGGATTTATTATGCCTAAGTCAAAATAAAATGTGACTTAGGCAATTTTTGAACATACCTTTGTGACTTAAGCAAGATATGGTAACACTTTATTTTGAAGGTGTCTACATAAGAGTGACATTGACATGTCATAAACATGACATTGAATGTGTCATGAACATTAATGACACTTTGAAGTAACATTAATGATCATGATACTTGTCATGTCATGTTTCTGACAGGCTTGTGTGACTCTTATGTAGACACCTTCAAAATAAAGTGTTACCACATCTTGCTTAAGTCACAAAGGCATGTTCAAAAAATTGCCTAAGTCATTTATTTCTCTTTAGTTACATAATTTACACACAGTGTTATTACTATGCCAATAACCGTCCTTTGATACATCCTTTTTGAGTGAAATGATCAACAAATGTCATATGATACACTTTTGGTGAAGTTTTTTGTGTTTCCTGCAAAACTTGAAAAAATGCCTTAGGCGATTATTTTAACAGGGGGACGATATATAAAGGCAAATACTATCCTTGCGCCCCAAACCGGCGTGTTACGTGACAACGTGTTCCGCCGCTCTTACGGACGTAGTGAGTCATCAGCTCAATACACGATCTTCGGATGGAAAGTGGAAAGTTGTGCGTTCTGCGCACGCGCTCCTGGGATTAATGTCAAGGCACAAAAGTGGCGCTACACCGTTTCGAGCTCTACTCCGGTAAGCGAATTTCACAGACGTTTTTTTATATATAGCACAGTTTTACAGCCTAATTAAGCCAAAGTTTCGGGAACTTGTGCGGGCCGTCAGGTTGGGGTCCAGGGTCTCCCCCGGGAGTCACACCGGGGCGAGGAGACACATTTAGTGAACAATAAACAGTTAATTTTAACAGATTTTCCTCCCTGTGTGTGTGTGCTGTGGCTGCTGCCGCCTCTAGTCTCCAGTATTGTTCAGTTGGATCCCTAATGGCGGACAGGCAGTGCTGTTTTCCGCTGGGGGAGGAGGAGGAGGAGGAGGAGGAGGAGGAGGGAGGGGGGGGGGGGTAAATGTATCTGATATTATCGGGTTTATACCCGGCTTTGGGTCACCGTTACTCCCTTGAGGCTCCCGTAAAACACGATGCGGGAATTTTGTTTTGCGCCTCGTTGTTTACCACCGCATGACACAAATGAAGGCAGTTCATGTGATACGTAAGGCGAGGGCGCCCCTGGCGGCTGCCGGGTATATTTGCCACTGATTGCGCCAGGGGTGGACTCAGAGCAGGGTAACTTTCCAATTAAAACCCCGGCGTCACAGGTATCATAAAAATCGGGCTTTTTATTCGGATTTCCCGGTCTGCTTTGGCGGAGCTGCCTTGAAATAATAAACTGGGCGAAAGAGGGGGAAACCACACGTTGGTCAGACTGATTAAGGCACAAAAGTCAATCTAACTGCTGACTATCTGCCACATTAAGCTGTTTTTTTTTAATTTATCTGCCCCTTAGAAGTTGTGATCATTATTTTAGTGGTATTTTAACAATGGCGCAGTCTGTGCCTGCTCTCCTCCCCTCGATCCGCCGCTAATCCAATGGCTGTTTGCGCCAGGAAGGGCAGGGTGGGAGCGGAACACCCTGAACCACGTTTCTCCTAGATCCCAACTTGGATCCAACCTTCCCCCTCATTTACCTGGGTCATTTATGGAAGAGTTGCGCAGCTCAGGTAGTCCTGTTTATTGCTCTTGATTAAAGTTTTCTGACATACTCTCGATAGTTTGTGAAATATTATTAGAAGGAAGGGAAAGCATTTGGGTCAGGTCGAGTGATTGTCACCGCGGTGCTTGGACCGGATTTGGCGCTATGGTGGTCCTTGTCATGGAGCTGAGCTCTTAGCCGGTGTTAATAACCAAGGGCACGGCCAGGGGGACTTCAGCTGCCCCTGAGAGCTTGGTACAGGCTGTCCTTCATTGCTCATTTTCTAACATTTCAGTGTGGGGCTCAGTATAGTCCGGGTTTAGTTTTGCATTCAGCTGCCAGGTAACCGGACTGTATTGTAGCCCATCAGCTGGCTTTGGGGGATGTTCTGGTGGCTGCGCATTACGCATCACTTCTCAGTGACATAAACCTTATATAATAATCTAAGTCGTTGTTGTGCTTGTTATCTGCGCAACTGGCGCAAACAGCTGCATGTCTCCACCTGATGGTAAAATGATGCGCAAACTGACAGTGCTGGAAAGATAGAGAGCACCTATGTAAGGTGATGATGTGGCTGGGATTTTTTTTTCTGGCGCAGATTTTAACTGCTCGTGTGCTGAGTGTTTTTTTTTTTTTTGTATTTTTTTTTTTTTTTGCACGGAGGCAGTCTCCCCCCCCCCACCCCCACCCCCTGTAGCCCGGCCCACCACTCTCTGTCCACCTGGTGTTGATGTTAGGAGCAAGGTTGCATGTCAGAGCTCATTAATGCTGGACCCCTCGTTTCTCTCTCATCCACGTGAATGCAGGATGGCTCATAGCTCTGCATTGCAGTCTGAACTGAGTCTAGACCAGGCTATTTTTTCCCCCTCAGAGCACTACTGAGTTGCTTTGCACATAGATTCTGTCTGTTGGTGTAATATCAGAGCTGTGATGCACTTATTCTGCAGCTTGGTGTTGGGGAGGTGTTGCACATGGAGAGGGGTGCCTTTGGGGTCCTCTAAATATTTTGACACCGGTTAACCCCACGGTCACAGACAGACTGTTAAGGAACCTGACACACGTGGTCTCTAGACATCAGGTCAGGCCATACCTTCTAAAATACAAGCTTGAGTTACATTACACATTCAGTATTCTTGTTTTTGAACAGTCAAGAACAACTTATTGATCTTGAATGTCATGCTGATTTAGCTTGTGCTTCCTGTCACATGGTCTCTGTGAGCTTCTCTTCCTCTCCCAGCTTCAGTGTTAGATGTTAAGTAGACTTTAAAAAACATCAAACTATTCAGATCTGGTGCTGTGTAATGATGCATGCAGTAACTTTATTCAAAAGGACAGACGTCGATGAATTTTTACACAAGCAATTGACATTTCTGAACAAAACATGCATTTAAAAAGAAAAATGTGTTTTTATTTTGATAGAAAAAGGGCAAATATACTAATCATGTTAGCATATTGACATCTTTCATATATTGGTTAACCAGTGTGGGGTTTTTAATGGCTGATGCTGATATTTAGAGCATGACATCATCTGATAAGATAAAACAATTTACTGAATTTAATAACTTTCTGAACTTAAATGGACATTTATTGAACACTGTAATTGTCTGCAGTGCACTTATTTTACATTTTAAAAAACTATGAAATGTGATCAAATGTATATAAAAAAACCCAGCAACAGCATTTATCAGCAGATAGCAGCGTCTCTTTCTGAAAGGAAACAATTATCTGTAAAGTTACACAAATACAAAATAAATAAAACAATGTTAGTGTAGTGGTTTTCCCTGGTCTTCTTGGCTGACTTTGTTTTACAGCTGACAAGGCTGCCTCCAGATGTGTACCAATGCTGATTAATTCAGTCTGGCACTAATCAGCCCAAATAATTGGCCAACTGACTAATTGGCCTATCCCTACTTTCAAACATGTATTTTAGCTTATTTTGCCTTTTAAGCTACTGTGTTGAATTTTCAGAAAATCATTGTTATTAATGACATTGTTGGCGATAAAAGTGAACTGCAGTAAGCATCCGCAGAAGGGACTACATGTAGCAAGGGTCTGTTAGTTAATGTTGAACCAATGTTCGCAATAGCAAGAACTTAGGCTTTGTACTTGGGGCGCAGGTTCTACCAAGTGACCTACCAGGTGACCTACCAGGGCACCCCATTTCTGTCTGTTATTTGGATCATTGGCTCCATGATACAAAAGTGTTTTTCGAGCAAATAAAACAGATTGCAGATCCATGCCACATAGCTAAGACACAGCTAGGTGGCTAACTTTGGCTTAGCTTAGGTTAGTTAGTTGGTCACCCATGCCTTGCATCACTCTTGGCTAGTCGCAATCAGTCATCCATTATAAGTCTTTGATTTATTTATTTCATAATTTTTTATTGGTGAATCCACACCATTTGTCATAATAAGTTTGTATCGAGGAAGATACTTTATATAGAAATCGGAGTGTTTTAGGAAACTGAGAAAGTCTTTGTTTTTATGTTACAATCCGCTAACACTGGCAACACATGCAAATAGTTTCTTATAATTCCATTTTTTGCATTTAAACATTACATACTCTAGAGCTGTAACAAAAATAGTAAGTTGTGGTGGTGCATATAGCAGTGCAGTTTGTGTACAGTTTAGGCTTTTACCTTTATTGTAAATACATGCTCAGTAAATAAAATCTCATCAAGACCCAAACTAAGTTTCCATGCCTTGCTGCCACCAGTTCATTTCAAGTGAAGGTGGTTAGCTCTTGAGTTGGCTAGGTTTACTTAAGGTGGCCGGTTGAGGTTATGTTTTGTTTAGTACTGCATTAAACAATGGCATATAGAACTTAATATAGTCTTAAAATAGTAAATTATTTATTTATTGTTTTGTAAGAAACATAATTATAAGGGCTACGGGGCAATCGCACCGAGCACTGAAAGAGTTAAAGAGTTGCAGGACAAATTATATATCAAAACACGCGGTTTGATCAGGATCGGTGTGCTATTACTTTTCTCTATGGAATACGAATTTTTCGCAATGTAAATTTTGCATTGAAGTGAATGGGACGGCTGGAAAAAAATGAGCGAAAAAGAACAATAATTGGAGATTTTAAAACGTCTACTTCTCCGGTATAATTTCACCTAGAGACTCCATTTAAACTTTAAACAGTAGACACAAGTCTTGTGTATTGGTGTATTAATCCACGTTTCGATAGGTCATATAGTTTATCAATCCCTGTTCAATGACCAGGATCTTTTTGGAGAAATTCTGAGATTATAATTGATGTGTATTGCATGGAATGTTTGTGTCACACTGTGTGACATCATCGCGCAGAGTGTAGAGGGAGAGAAAAAATTGTCAAAAAATTAATTTGAAAACTGCGCTCCAGGCCGCAAATTCCACTCTACAGAAATAATTTATACATAGAAACGTAGGAAAATTTGTCTTCTCACTCACAATCCTCTGGTAAAGCTGTCAGAGTTATAGTTTGGGCGTAGGACGCACAGATGCGCCACCAACACGCACCAACAGCCCCATTGACTCCCATATTAAAAACGCAGGAAGATTTCTGTAGGAAAGCATATTTAACAGTTTTTCAGATCGCTCTTTCAAAGCTATTTCTTCATTTTTCTTCACAAAAAACACATGTAGCTGTTCAGGAAGAACTCAGGATGCTCAAAGTGAAGTCGGATCAATGATAGGTATTATGGTTTTGCCAAAAATGCTTTCTTTTGAGGTTAAAGGTCATAGGTTGCTGTGTCAATAAATACTTGAAAATGAATGCTTGTTGTAGGTGAGCTCCCTGTATATAATATAGTATCATAACATTACTAGTATTAATTGTTTGAAATCTCTGAAGAATCTCATCATAGTGTACACACACTGGCAGTAGCTCCCGTGGCCCTTTCAGAATTTCCCCAGAGGAAATTTTCTAGTTAAGACTAAAATAGTCCTGGACTTCTGCACTTTGACCACCATGGGATAATAAACTTAACCCTGACCTTAAGAGAGTAATAGAGAATTAGTTGTTAGTACTATAAAGATTTGATTTATTCTAATGCGTGTATTGATTCTACTTATTGGTCCAATTCTTTATTGATTCCTTTCCAGTTTTTCCTTTCCTGGAAAAAAAGACCAGAGACCTACAGTCTGTTTGTCAAAGAAGCCATGCTTTGGTCCGTTTTCTCCTCTCCGCCATGACTACTTCTTGTTCCAAGTTTCAGCAGTATGGATGCGTGAGCAATGCTCATTTCTGTCAGAAACAACTGACAGTATTTAAAAAGGAATTGATAAATAGGTAGGAATGCATGATATTGGATTTTATGCCGATTTCTTTACAACTCATTTAGCTTATTACCGATACCGATATTTTTTTTTCCCACACAACTAATACCCACAATCAGGGCAAATTTGGCCAATTTCCCAATTTACAGACAACTTACAGACTGCTGCTTAAATTCATTCATTCATTTTTTCATTCATTACCATTAACCGATTATCCGCAATAGGGTCGCGGGTGGCTGGAGCCTATCCCAGCTGTCATTGGGCGAGAGGCGGGGTATTTAACTTAAAACAGGAGCCCAATATGTGACGACTCAATCTGTACTGTGCAAACAGAATCACAAAAAGTATAAGCAGCTTCAGTCCCTAATCAGAACATAAATAAATAGATGGGCACAGACTACACTGCACAATTCTATGAGCTACAAACAAGGTGCAACAGAGGGGTGATGCGCACCCCATTATTTAATCAGTTTATTATATCGGCGGATATTGGCGTGTTGGTCATTTTCAAGCCAATATCGGCCGATACTGATAACGTGCCGATAATATCGTGCATCCCTATTCAGAGGCATACGATTCTGATGGATTGGACAATTTAGAACTGGTCCTTGATTGCAAAACCTGCTGGTGGAAAATAATTGTGCAGATCTCATTTATATGAGCCTGTAGACAGCTGTGGGATTTAATACCTGGAGATAGTCATTAAAATTTGTTAAAAGATGTCCTCCAGTTTGTAAGCGTGTGGTGTTTCATTGACCCCTTTCAGGAGGTAAGCGATTCACTTCCTGCCGTCCTGAAATTTGGCAAAATTTTAACTGGGTCACACAGCCAGCACATGGCGAAAGTGTAAGTTAGAAAATGTAAAGAAAACCAAAATACGCCTATCTGTTTCCTCCAAGATACCGCGCTTGATTTGTATCAGATGCACCCCACAGTGCTCAGGCCAAAATGGCCGCCGCAATGATGTCAAGGCAGTGAAGTGGCTTCCTCTGTAGCAGCGACTGTTGTCGCTCTGAAGGCTGTATCCAGGTGCTCTCTGTTCACGGTGGCTTGTTAAGGTGAAGAACGTTGAGCTGCACAGCTGATCATTGTGTGTGTGTGTGTGTGTGTGTGTGTGTGTGTGTGTGTGTGTGTGTGTGTGTGTGTGTGTGTGTGTGTGTGTGTGTGTGTGTGTGTGCTGCAGCTGTCAGCAGTGATGTGTGTGGCTTACAGCCACCCTCACTGCTGTGTAACATGAAAGGGAGATTTTGACAGAAACAGATCAACATAGAGAGAGCCGACATCCCCAAAGGTGCTTTAAATAGTAATTGATCCAGAGTGTGGCACCAAATCAGCCCACAACATATTTCATTGTAAAATTTCTCTTTTGAATGTTATGGAGATTCTTCAGAAGCTCAAATTTAGTAACAATTAGCTGTTAAAAACATTTTTTAATATTGAGCACAACATATTTGTATTGATTCAGTATCAGATAGGGTGAATGTTTACCATTTAGATATTGTGTTGGCCAACTCAACAGCACCCAGATGTAGAGCAGCAAGAACAAGTCCCTGTGGTGGTGGCGGTGGTGGGCCTTACCGTCGCCACGGCAACCAAGGTGTAGCTTCACCAGTTGCTGGGGGCAACAAGCGAGAAGCTGTGTAGAACAACACAGAGGGAGGGAGGGATATGAAAGGCAGCAGGTGATAGGAAAAGGAGGAGTAGAGTTCTAGGTACTTTGTAGGGTAAGGAGGTGGAAGAGAGGAAGATAGAAGGGCAAGAGGAAGAGACGTGATGGAGGAAATGAGTACTACCGTTGCCTCCATCTATAGGCGGTCACATAGCTGTTCTTTGGAGTCCACGATGAAAGACATGCATCGATTGTTAAGCTTTAGCTGCCCTCATAGTAACTCAAAGTGCTGTTTTAACCTGCAATATTTACGCCTCTGTGACATTTCACCTGCAATCTGAACATCCCAGAGGCATAATGGGGTGACCAACTGATCAAAGCTCTGTACCGCCTTCAGTTATCAAAAATCTATTAACAGAGGTGTTAAATTGGCAAGACTTTTTGAGGCGGGATCAATGTGAAGCAGTTGGGCGAGCAAGACAGAAAATCCATGACGAACATTATATTTGCGAACAATACCCTGGGAAGAAGAAAGGAAGTGGACTGTATCCTCACAAATGCAGCACTTACTTGAGTCCAACAGTAATTGAATCATGTTTTATGTAGTATGTAGAATCTGTATTGCGAGAAACGGCGTGACGGGCAGTTCTTCCACCATCATTGTTTTGAATGCACTAGCCGTTGCCGTCTCTTATTGTTCACTTACTGTTGCTGCTCTGTTACACGCCACTACCGTCTACTCACACTTCGTTCCGCAATGCCGGATTGCAATGTGAATGGACGCCATTATTGTGCCGTTGCAGAATCGGTACGAATGTCCTAAGGCGTAATGATCACAGAGCTTGTTATGGGACTTTTGCAGAAATGCAGTATGGAAGGGCTTATGTTGAAAGACATCGCCTCTACTGTTATTGAGCCTGAGCTGCTCTTTCATAGTGTTTCCTGTGATAAATGCAACCAGAAAGGTTTGACTCTGCAGCACAAAGTCCTCTACTGTCAACTCTATCAATACTATCGTAAACCTTGTTTGGAACAAGTTTGGAGTAATTTTGGAATCATAGAAAATTGTTTTTCTATGATTGTCTTTAAACTTTTATCCGTTCATTTATATCCGTTCAATATTTCATTTTCAATTAAATAATTTCGCAATTTCACATAATTTTGGATCATTATTATTATCATATTTAAGAAGTTGGAAATGCTAGAACAGATAATACATAAACACACATTTGGCTTAAAGACAAATCTTGCAAAATAAATCCACTGAGGAACCAACTACAACCATTCAATCTGGTAAAAGTCATTTGGTTACTGTAGAGGGGCTATGTGGGGGAAGCTGGCCTCTGGGGACACCTGTGCTACCTGTGCAGCTGTCATGAGATAATTAGGTGAAGGTGGCACCAGTGACTGGTTTTATGATGTCTAACTGGCTTTTGTTTGCATTGCCAGGTGGTTGCCTTAGTGATGGATGGGGAGCCAGAACCAAACCCTGCCATAGCAGAAGAGGCAGGGGAGCGGGTGGAGCCCATGGATGCCACTCCCTCCCCCAAGCAAGAGACCACGCCCCCATTCAAGGAGGAGGCTGGGGAGTCAGTTTCCATGGTAAGGGAAGAAGATGGGGCCACAAAAGAGGGTGGCACAGAGGACAATGATGACGACGTGGTCCTCATAGGGGAAGAGGATCCCCAGCCTTCTGTCACAACCCTTCCCCAAGACACACCAAGCACAGACAGCCCAGAGCCGGCTGCTGCTGGGGTAACTGTAGACATGTCCACGGCAGAGGTGACCCCCAGTTCTCCTGCGTCTTCCAGCACTTCCACAACGACGGCAGTGGCTGCACCTCCTAAACCTCCAACCACAGAAGCAGAGCCCATTGTCATTGAGGACGAGGAGGACCCCGAGCAGAAAGACACTTCCTACTCCTCACCAGCGCACCCTGCAGGCTCCTCAGAATCACACTCACCAGGTGTACTCAGCAGCACCGAGCCAGATTCAGAGATCAGGATCGCCAGCGTCACCACACTGGGCTCCAGTAGCCAGAAAGGAGGCGCCACTGTTTCTGCGGCAAATACACCTCCACATGCAGTGGACGGTGAGGAAGACATGAACCTGATGATAACCTCAGTGACATCACTGCAGGGCAGGGTGACGACTGTCACAGCGGTGAGAATCACCAAAACTATTTATCACTTTTGTCTAGTTTACATTCATCCAGGGGTGGAAAGTAGCCAGATACATTTACTCAAGTACTGTACTGAAGCCGAACAATAATGTACTTTATCAGAGTATTTCCATTTAATGCTACTTTATAGTTGTACTTATCTAGGACATTTCATACAACAGTCATAGACTCAGTGTGCTTGAAAATAAAATTTCAAAAAACAACATAATGATAGATTATTTAAAAAAATTTAAATTAAAACATACAAGATGAAAAAAGGTAAATTTATAATATTTTCAGTGGCAAATAGTGTACTTTTTACCTGCTACATTTATCTAACAGCTTAAGTTACTTTATATATTAATATAATGGCATAAAATATAGTCAACAAATCAATTATGATGTAGGATAGATGATACGAAGAAATTCACAAGCTGACAGTATTGAATAGAAAATAAATAAGTCCCTCCTTTACAAGCTGCAACATTGAAGTGATGAACACATGAATGCATCAATAATTATAATCCAATAATGTACAATATTCTGCATAAAGAGCACTTCTACTTTCAGCACTTTAACTATATTTTGATGCTAATACTTTTGTACAAGTAAAAGCAGGACATGTACTTGAAAAAGTATTTCTACACCGCTTTTACTACTTTTACTAAACAAAAAGGTTCACTTCTACTCTCTGTATTTATTTTTTCAGTTATATTTTGTTAAAATGTTTATTTTTGTCTCGTAATTTGTCTCAGTAAAAGTTGGATCATCTGATGTTGTCTGCTGATGGATGCTTATGAAAGCAGGTGTTCTCTTTAGCGCAGCAGGTTTATTCTTGGCAAAGTGCATAATGATATCTTTTTAATGACACTGCTGCAGGCTGATGTTTTATTCCAATATTTATTCATCCAACTTGCACCGGCAGCTCCGAGGTAGATGAGGCTGGATTCATTGCCGGTTCTACAGACTGCACAGCATACGACTCTGCTGCTTCTTTGGGTTCCTTATCGACTTGTTTTCTAGTTCTATGTGACTAAGGAGGAATACTAACCTTAAGCAACTTGTCTGTCTAGGCAGGTGAAGGCCAGGCAGAGGAAAATGGTCTGCAGATTAGCAGTGCATTCAGCCTGAATCCTGACACCCCATCTGGTCGACCAACAGCCTCCTTCAACCCTGGGCGGGGCTCAGCCCCCTTGGGCCAGCTGGTACAGAATGGAGACACGGGGACGCACAACAGAACAGGTATTGCATTTATTATGCAGCAAGAAGAAATTTTACTCCTAATTTACCACCTCTACCACCAGCTAAACCATTATAAAATGTAAAATAAATGTGGCAAACAAACTTCCAAAGTGCTGTGCTTTAACAGAGTAACTAACAAGAAAACATCTGTCCTTGATTGGACTAAAGGATTAACAGATCTATATGGTTAAGCTATTAAGATTACACATATACAAAAATGTAACAGCGTAAAAAGTTTTCTCGTCCATTCAAGTGTAGTATCATCCTGGAAAAAGTTTTTTTTGCTGCAACACAGTGCAACATCACCCAGTACAATACAGCGTGCAAGCGTTAATTCCTGGTGGATTCATTTATAATCTGAATCTGAAGTTGTAAAATGCTTCCTCATAGTATAGAAAACACTGTGCAGTGTTTTGCCATCTAATAAGTCCTCAAATGCTTTCCTGGATGGTTTTGTCTCTTACCTAAAGATATGCACAACGACGGTACCAGAAAAGGCAGGAAGGAAGAAGAGTAGTCAAGTAGGAAGCATGGATGCGAACAATGCAGGTTTCAACTTTTGAGAAAAAAATTGCAAATATGAGGAAGAAAACAGTTTTGTTTAGCGATTCACCAAGGCCAGTGTTTTTCTTTTTGTTGTTTTTATTCCTCCTTTTGTGCAAGAGAAACAAGGACATTTTCATTATATAGAATAACTGAACTGTTTTCTGTCATATTTGAACTGTCAAACCAATAAATATTTTTTTAATATAACCTTGTTTCACATGAAAAAAAACAATTTAGTTGCTATACTACGACCTCCATCCCATCCATCCATTCTCGTTCGCTTATCCGGGGCCGGGTCGCGGGGGCAGCAGGCTAAGCAGGGCATTCCAGGCGTCCCTCTCCCCAGCCACAACGTCCAGCTCCTCCTGGGGGACCCCGAGGCGTTCCCAGGCCAGGAGAGAGATATAATCCCTCCACTGTGTTCTGGGTCTTCCCCGGGGCCTCCTACCAGTTGCCCGGAACACCTCTAACGGGAAGCCCCCGGGAGGCATCCTTACCAGATGCCCAAACCACCTCAACTGGCTCCTTTTGGTACAACGCCCGCATTACTGCTGACGCCGCACCAAACCGCCTGTCCATCTCACGCTCCGTTCTACCCTCACTCGTGAACAAGACCCCGAGAACTCCTTCGCTTGAGGCAGTACCTCTCTCCCCACCCAGATACTACTATCTATTCAATGAAAATAATTGTATAGTACTGGCACAGCTTAAGCGACACATTCATAACCTTCTATTTGTGAAACATAAATTAAATGTTGATGTTAAAGTCATCAGAAACATAATAAGGCTGTCTTTCACCTCTTGTGTTTTTCATACAACATTCTTATGACTGATTTTTTCCCCCAAGACAGTGTAATACTCTCATACAGTCACATTTTCTTTCACTTTTATTTGTAAACAAACAACACTCACTCACAGCACTCTTATGTTGTGACAAAGACGTATCTTCTCAGAAACAGAAGCTTCAGTATCACTATATGCAAGCAGCTGATGTCTGACTCTGCAAATGAATTGGCATACCTTTACTTTTGTTAGACCTCAATGATACAGTCAGCATGTTTCAGTGAGCAACAGTGAATGTAAACATAAGAAACCTCATGGAACACCTTTAAGTAAGTTAAAGGGTGTTTTCTCTCACTGCAGTCCTATGTTGCAATGGTTCAAAATGTTGTCAAAAACAGACAGAAATCTCCTCAACAACAAGCCGAGCTGCTGTTCAAATCCATAAAAAAACTACAGGGAAAGCTGGAGGATAAAGGAAAATGCTGAGTAGTTGACTGCAGTAAGTAGAGTAACCAAGTATTGTAATTCATGTAAATGAGTTCCAGTGTTCATCCTGAGACCTACCCAGTGAACCATCACAGACTTTAATAAACATCACCTGTGTGCTAAGTAGAAATTATGAGAGTGCAGAGGGGTGTTCAGGATGCTTTGACAAATAGCTTAGCATCTTTTTTAATCAGACACAGTAAACTCCTCCTCTGTCAACATGAGAACACTATGAATTGTGGCTAATTCGCTCAACAGCATTGCAGAGTATGGAGAGAGTGCATACAGGGCTTAAATAGTGCCCAAGTGGGCCATCTGACACTATCTGATTTCACGGTGGGACAATCCTGAGCCTTCACAGACTTATTGGCATTTAAGTCTGTGAATTGATAAGGTGGGACGTTGGGACTGGGCCTGAGACAGTTTTATGTCCCTGTGTAGCTCCACATGGACTCCAGATGGTGCTGTTGACTGCATTGGTGCTCTTTTCTAAAACTGGCTTCTGGAGGATTGTTTTTTATGCATGCAGAATAGTTTCATGTCTGCAGCTTTAAGCTAGTACATCAGAATCACATTTTGAGCTGCCTCTCCCTGCTGCACAGCATTTTATCCTGTTCTACAAAAAGACACTGATTTAGATGCAACAAGTGTGACGCTGTGTTTCTTTGGTTTGGATAGATTGGTGTTGTTAACAAATTGTAATATTTGTTTGATGGTCAGTTTTACCAGGATTGTGAAACAGCCACAAAAACTGATATTTTACCACCTGATGAGTGAAAATGCCCCTTTTATGGCCTAATGGTTTATGGGTATACTACATACCTGCAATGTCCCTGGTTTGATACCAGCTGGGGACCTTTAAAAGCATGTCAAACCCCTGTGTGTGTTTTCCTGTGTGCTGCTTTACCTTAAGCCAAAAACAAATCTTTAAACATGAAAGAAATGCGGGAGGTAGACATGTCCAGACCTCTGCAGTTAAAAAGGAAATGGTTGTTTAATGTAAAAAGATGCAACGGCTTACATCTTTCAAACACATATCGGACAACATATATGCCGATCTAGAGATACAGTATGTTTATGATAGGCCACTATTGAGTGATGTGATTGGCCAACCTATATATTGTTCTTGCTCTGCTGTGTTTTTGTTTCTCTGTGAAATTCTTATGTTGTGTAGTAGTTACAAGTTCTGTCCAATTCCATTATTTTACTAATAGCCTTCCTTTTTAGAGGGCCACACAAACTGAGAAGGAGAACATTCTTGGTCTGAAAAACTGAATCCTTCTGATACAATAACATCACTGTTCTTATTGTCAACTCTGGACAAACAAGACGTAGAATGGGGACAGCAGTGAACTGTTTTTCTTTCCTTCCAGACTCGTGGATCTCCCAATCAGCTTCAGTACCCCGCAACCAAAAACAGACGGGTGTCGACTCTCTGTCACCAGCCACCTCCCTGCCCAAACCTCCAGGCCAGTCTTCCTCATCTACTTCCTCCTCAGGTGCCCAGCCACAGCCCAGGACAGTCAAGGTGAGACACTCTGTTTATTTGAAGTCCTGTGTTGTTTACATTATGTGGAGGAAAACATTAACATCTTGGAAATTGTATTTTAGCATGTTGTGCTTTGGTAAAAGTGCTTGACATATTGCAGCCAAATACCAGAACAGGTTAAAAAGTGTTTTTATTTTACTTGAAACAACTTATAGGATTTAACACCCACATCCATTATTTTGTTCATTTCCTTCTCTTTTTTTTATTTTCCTCTCCTAGTTATAAATGACCAAAATGTACCTGCACAGAAGAATTCTACCTGTACTGGTAGTTGATTAAGTAAAGTCATACATTATTTATTACCGTTATAAAGGTCATTCATTGTTGTTTGTTCACCTCAGGTGACCTGTGCCAACTGTAAAAAGCCTCTGAAGAAAGGCCAAACGGCCTACCAGCGCAAAGGCTCCACACACCTGTTCTGCTCCACTACCTGTCTCTCTGCCTTCTCACACAAACCCGCCCCCAAGAAGAGCTGCACCATGTGTAAAAAGTAAGTCTCTCCACCTGAAGCAAGCACATTGAACAAGAGACAAAATGTGGTTTAACAGGAATTGGCTAATATGGGTAATAATAAACCAGGTCTTTGGTTTCATTTAAAGGAAAATAATTGTTTGCTTTTATTCTGCCTTTGTGCCTCGGTATAAAAGGTTGCTCTGATGTCCTTAGATGGACAGAAATGTGCATATTAAATAAGCTGGCATAAAACTTTATATTCATATTGTTTTCACTCTCACTGAGTTCATTTTTTAGCCAACATCAGTCCTGATCATAACTACCAAAATGCATTTTTCCCAGAATTTTAACCTATAAATTCCAGTTTGTTGACATAAGTCACTTCTATAAAAATTGATTTTATTGCATAAAAACCTGCAGTAGTGCATAATACAGCAGCAATTACCATTACAAAACAACGAAAATGGCATGCATTTGCCAGATATAATAGATTTTTTGTTGTTATGTTGCCATAGAATTAGTTAGACATTTTGTCCTTAAGGGTCTGTTGGGTGTCTGTATTTTAGCTACACAGTTTATTATAGTGTTATTATAGGATCTCCCAGTAGTTCATTCATTTCTGCTCTCTGACATGTTTTTTTTTTTTTTTGCCTTTTTCAGGGACATCACAAACATGAAAGGTACCATCGTGGCCCAGGTCGACTCCAGCGAGTCTTTCCAGGAGTTCTGCAGCACGGGCTGCCTCGGAGCATACGAAAACAAGCAAAACCCGCCCAAATCTGGCCTCAAAACCAAATGTACTGTCTGCGGCAAGCTCACAGAGGTCAGTCTGTCTGACACTTTACAACACATACTCCTCCCCTGACCATTAACCTGTCACTCTCAACCAGAGCAACATATGCCTCTATGTTCCTGACAATGAAATGAATAATGAATTGGCAAAAGGTAAAGACTAAGAGTGGAGGGAAACGACACTACTGTAGGTTGTGTGCAAGTCCACACCTGAATGTAATTTGGCTGCGCAATGATCTAAGAGTCTCAAAGCAACCAGCATGGCTGCAGACTCTTAGTCTTGTTAAGTTTCACCTTCTCTTCATTATTTACATCCCTGGTTTGTTTGAAAAAAAATCAAGTCCTGTTGGATTTAATTACATCTTCTCACCATTTGTCTTTTTTTCCCCGTCTCTGTTTCTAATCCCTTAATGAACATTCACTTACCATCATTTCACTGCCTCCTTCTACCCCTGTATTGTCTTCCTCCTCGGGCCACTTTCATTCAATATTTATTCTTTTCTTGTTACTCGTCTGTCGTCACTGATCTTGCGTTTGCTCTCTGTCCTCTGCTGTCCGTTTCAGTTTGGCGTCTCGGGGCCCATTTACAGCAGGCCTTCAGCTCAGTCTACAAGTGCTGGTCAACGAATTAGAATAATTTGAAATAGTGCAATCATTAAATTCTTTGAATGCATTTTTTGTGCAGAAAGCAAATCAGGTGTTCACCGCACCTGTCCTACTCGTTAGACTAATCACAGAACTCGTTACCTGTAAAAAAATTTGCTCAGCTGAGCTTTCCAAAAGGCCCATTTAGGCCATTTAACTGTGACACTGTTGTTTTATTGAATTAGAATAATGGAGAAACCGTTTCATTGAATTAGAATAAATGCTTGAATTTTTGTTTTCTGTGAAGAGTGTTCACTGTGCAGTATAAAGTCAGGGTTGAGTAGAATTTCTAAGTTGTAAAATCAATCATGGGTAAGCAGCGCGACCTCTCAACCGGAATAGTGGCTCAAATTCAAGCCCTTCGCCAACAAGGCTTGACCCAAACTAAAATTGCTGAGCAGCTCGGCATCAGCCAGTCTTCCGTCTGCAAAGCTCTCAAGAAAAACTGCAGCAAGCGCACCAACTGTTCCGGCGTCCGAAAAACTTCTGCTCGCGACAACAAGCAGCTGAGAAAGATCGCAGTCAGCAACCGGTTCAAGTCCACTTCCGAGCTCACCGACTTGTGGAACAAGCAGACCGGCGCTGACGTCTCCAGATCAACCACTTACCGTCGTCTGCGCGAACTCGGCTTCAAATCTCGCGTTCCAGCAGTAAAACCGATGCTGAACAAAAAACAAATGGCGAAACGGCTGAAGTGGGCCAAAGAACACGGCGAGTGGACTGCTGAAGACTGGCAGAAAGTGGTCTTCAGTGACGAATCACGCTTCTGCATCTCCTTCGGTGACCAAGGTCCTCGTGTCTGGCGTCGTGGTGGTGAAACCTACAACCACGAGTGCGTGAAAAGATCCGTCAAGTTTCCCCAGAGCGTTATGGTCTGGGGATGCATGTCCGCTCGAGGTGTAGGGAAACTCTGCTTCCTCAAGAAGACTGTCAATGCTGCCGTATATCAAGATGTTCTGGAAACGTTCCTGATTCCGACTGTTGAGGAACAGTTCGGCGAAGAAGACTTCATATTTCAACAGGATCTTGCACCGGCTCATGCGGCAAAGTCGACCAAAGATTGGTTCACTAAAAAACAGCTTGAAGTTTTGGCATGGCCGGCCAACTCGCCTGACCTCAATGTCATTGAAAACCTTTGGGCCATCGTCAAGCGGAAAATTCGCGACAGAAAGCCTACTACGCTGGACCAACTGAAGCAGAACATCGCCACTGCCTGGGAAGCTGTGAGTGCGGAAACTTGCGACAAGCTGGTCAAATCGATGCCGCAGAGACTTCAGGCAGTCATACAAGCCAAGGGGGCAGCCACAAAATACTGAGAAAGTGATGATTCTAATTATAATAAAAATTATTCTAATTCAATGAAACGGTTTCTCCATTATTCTAATTCAATAAAACAACAGTGTCACAGTTAAATGGCCTAAATGGGCCTTTTGGAAAGCTCAGCTGAGCAAATTTTTTACAGGTAACGAGTTCTGTGATTAGTCTAACGAGTAGGACAGGTGCGGTGAACACCTGATTTGCTTTCTGCACAAAAAATGCATTCAAAGAATTTAATGATTGCACTATTTCAAATTATTCTAATTCGTTGACCAGCACTTGTACATGGTCATCACATGCAAAAATAGCTGTCTCAAAATTTGAGAATAATTTCTACCACGTCAAAATGAAACATTAGTTATTTTTTGCTTGTCCTAGCTGTCTAAAATAAATAAACAAACCATTCAGTATTAGTCTGTGGGGTTGTTCTGTTACCTCCATCACTGTGTGACATCTTGAAATCATATGCATTATTTATGTCTCCTTCTCAATTTCATTTGCATATAAAAAGCAACAGCAAGGCCCCGCCAAACTACACTATGATGATTTGCAAAGTACTCCACATGGACAATACGCCTATGGATACATTTAAAAGGAAATGCATGATTTTTCTTTCCTATCATATCCTGTAATATATTTATATATGTAGTTTTAATGATTTTGATTTGAGCATTTGCAGCCTGTCATGTGTTGTAGTATAGGCCGTTATTGGAATTAAAATGGCAAGTTGGACACGTCCTTCAGTAAAATTGTGTGTATTCATGCTCAAACACATTGTACATGCATTGAAGGACAAGTCAGTCTGAAGCACAGCAAACAATACATGAAAGAAGTGTTCAAGTACAGGGCCATCTTAATGTTTCCAGGATCCTTGGCACATTGTGAGAGTTTGGTAAAGGCCAACTTTGCAAAAGGAGACAGCCTTGAATAGATAGGTATGAACTTTTCAAAAAGTAGCTCAAAATTGTGATATTTCTTCAAAATCACTTTATTCTACACGTCTCATTTAAAATGCTGCCAAAAATAAACTGTTTAAAAATAACTAGATCCTGTTAGAAACATTACATTCTGCTCCTCAGTGACACTGTGAAGCCATGATTGATTCTGCTGAGAGGAACGGTCAAGTAACAAATATCCACTGACAATCTGTTTACACAGAGCAGAGAGAGGACAGGAGAGGCTGCAAGACTGTGAAAATGTAAATTGTTCAACATGTATAGCATGTGGAGAACCAATTCTTTTCCCCAAATTCATAATACTTACATTTGTGTTCTATATATAGATTATTTAAAAAATAATAACTTAACGGATAAATTCAACTTGCATTTTTCCCTTTTTTATGATGTAGGACATTATAACTGTGTTATACTACTAAGACATTTTTGAGTCCACAGTGAGTAAAATGTAAAAAAGAGTGGTTCAGAGGGTTAAAAGGATTTTGAGCTGGGGAACATAGATACACTCTCTTCAAGAAGAAGCCTCTGTTTTCACAGTTGAACTTACTGAACAGTTTGTTTCTATTAGGCTAGACATCCTATAATAGTTGAAACAAAGTGATAAGAAATTGACGAGAAATTTAAAAGAAAGTTGACTAATTTTTGTTAATGAAGCTCTTCCTTGTCTTTCTGTCTGTCTACAGATCCGGCACGAGGTCAGCTTTAAGACGGTGACCCATAAGATCTGCAGCGACACATGTTTTAACGTTTACCGCCGGGCCAACGGGTTGATCATGAACTGCTGCGAGCAATGTGGCGACTACCTGCCCAGCCGAGCGTCGGCCAACCACTTCCTGCTGGTTGACGGCCAACAAAAACGATTTTGCTGCCAGAACTGCATCAAGGAGTACAAGCAGGTACTGTAGACCCAACATCCTGCAGGTGTGTTTGGAGCCTGTGTGACTGATTTTTTTTTTTTTTTTTTTCATTCAACCATTTCCTTTTTAAACACAACTTGCAGCTCCTATTAAAGTTTCTGTTATATTAATTTATCTGTGGTGACCCTTCCTCCTACTCACAGCCAACAAACTGCCCCCACAGCAAATAAAATGTAAATATAGGGAGATAATCAACCTGGCCTTGTTACTCACCCTCCTAAAATATAAAAAACATTGACAGTTGCTGCGACACAAGTGTGCCAAAAATGGGAAATAAACAGCTGAATGAGGCAGCAAATGTTCTTCGAAAGGAGAGTGAACGTTTCAGTTTAACTACAAAAAATTGCAGAGAAACCAAAAGGGATGATCAAATGAGAAACAATTATATTCAGAAAATATGAACTATGTTTAAAACATTATTCCAAAGTAAGACTGTCAAGCAATTTGGGAAAAAAAAATCTCTGTTAACCTCCAGCCCCTACCACTGAAATTGGTCTGCAGTCCATTGTAATCCATTTAGAGTAAGAAGTTCAGTAGATCAGTACAGATCAATGCTCAGCACTGCTCTGTATCTTTTTAAAACCTCCAATAATTCGGTTATTCAGATTTTTACTGAACTTGTTACAACTAAACTGTGTTGCTAAGCAATATCAGCCAGAACTTAGAGGTTGCAATTGTATTTGTTGCTTGGCAACAGCATCTTATTGGATATTCCACTAACAAGTGGAAGAGGAAAAAAAGATTCAAACAAGAGGCTGAAAATGTGTCCAGTAACGAGCCATCGTGTACAAACCCGCTCAGATTGTTTAAAACGTGGAACAGAAAGTACTTGGATTATTTATGGCTTGTGGAAGGAAAATACCTGCTTCCATTAGAGCATCTAAATTAGTTTTTTATATGTGTGTGTATATGTATGTATGTATGTATGTATGTATGTATTTATGTATGTATTTATTTATTTATTTATTTAAGGGCTGATGCAGCTAATAATAATAACCGGAGGACAAAGAGTTGAATCAGTGTGCTTTTGTGGCTAAGCATTAGGATCACAAACAAACATACAGACTATTGATTCATTCTGTTTACCTCTCTAATGCACAGTTGATGTTAAGTTGTACTCAATTAAAGAAACTGCTCTTGATTCCCAACAAACACATTAAAACCCTTTTCTCCAAAGAAGAGGATCCATCAGAAGTTCCCACAATTTGTAATAATCTATTTTTATTCCTCTGTGTTACACTTGTACTGTGCCTGCATGGACCGTAATGTGCATAAAGTTAGTCATTAAACTTTTTTTAGCTCACATTGAAACACTTTTATTTTTCAATTAAATAAGCTTTATCATTGAACAAATATAATCTTAGTTTAATTTCAGAATATTACATTTTCTGTTTTTTTCCCTCCTTTTATTTGCTTTTGTCAAGTCTAATCCAACTGTACAGTCATGTGCTTAATTCCCATTTTAAAGGGAAAAAAACAAGATAATTATAATAATTCATAGAATAAAAATAATAAAAGGAGTTAAGATAATTAAATAAAAATACAAATAATGATGTTTATTAAAATCATAATAATAATTTTTAAAAATAAAAGCAGGGCTGTATAGTGACCTTTGTCCACAAACACAGAGAAAAAAAATATCCATTCAACAATAACAAATTTTCCATTTCCACAGAAATGTATTCACTTTAGATCACATCAGCTGTATGCTCTCTCTGTCTCAGGCCCACAGTAAACTTGCAACCTGCTTGACGTGCAAGACGCTGATTAAGACGGGTGAGGTGCTTCACAGCCTCGGAGCGGGCGGCACCATGGGCTCCTACTGCTCCGTCAACTGCATGAACAAGGGCAAGCTGGCGTCGACCTCCTTCATCAGTGAGTCGCAGAAACTGAGCCTTTCTGAACCATATAGAGAAAGTCTGCACAGTACCACAGGTCCCATATTACATTAAGCAGCTCACAGAGACACCAGATTATGTTGTCAAGGTTGAGAGTGGGCAATAGCAGATATATATATATATATATATATATATATGAGCATTTATAGCGGTATGCGCTCAGTAGGCTACTATCTGTGTCTGGATGTAAATTATTTCTCTTTCTGAATGCATTTTAGTTTGTGCAAAGCCAATAAATAGTAAGTGAACACCATAGATGTCCCTGCATTTAATCACACAATGTTGTCTTGTGAAAAGTCACAAGCATGTAGCCTGGCTAACACCAGACTATATCACAAATGAGATATAGTCTGGAGACCACCTATTAATTTTTCCGTTTTGGAGGCGTGGATTACAATCCTCCAGAGCCGTTTATTGGGCGCTACGAATGTATATCATAAGCATCTGTACGTAGCTCTTAGCCAATCGTATCAGTTATACCAGATGACGTATGTAGAGCGAGAAATTCGAGGAAGCATCGAGCAAGAAGACGACTGATGTTTACATAGCCAGACTAGCCCATCTCTACTTTGAGACTAAAATGTTCAATTCTTCTTCTGCAACGTTTTTCTGCAGCATGTTCTGGCTCTGGCTGCTCTGTAGTTTCAGCTCCCAGTCTACCAGCTGTGTTGGTGTGTGTGTGTCTGTGAGAGAGTGTTGCTGGCTGCTTTGCTTCTCCAGTTCTCGCTTTCTGCAAGAATATTTATTTTTACGCTTTATTTCCCCCTTATGTCATTCAGCCACACACATCTACTGATTATATGGGCAATAGACCAGCTGCTGCGGGTCTCTGGGCGGCTCCGCTGTCCCCCGGCTTGTAGCGAGATCATCGGCGTTACAGCAGCGAGCGGTAGCGGGGCTAGTTGGTAGATTAGGCTTTTGCCAAATCAAGTCAGAAGCAAGGCAAAAACATCCTTTTTCGTGGTGAAACAGGAGTGTAAAGCCAAACGTTCTTCTTTTAAAATAAACTTTGGCTCTAAACTATCTAGAACACTGTCTACAGCTAGATCCAAAGAGAGTTTCGCGTCTGCTGCAGCCATGTTGGATCTGTAAGAAAACGACAAAACTACAAGCTTCCGTCTGCCGAGTAGTACGCGTCATCGTCTTGCCGTCCCTCCCTGTTCTGTGATTGGATCCCTAATTCAGGGCTAAGAATCTGCTATAGACACCAGACCCTTTCGCAGTTCGAAATGAAATTGAGCGTGCAAGGCAGTATGGGTATACCCAGGCTAACAAGCATGTGAAATAAATGCATTTTTATGTGAGTTTAAATGTTTATTTGTTGCCTTTGTGTGCAGCCACAGAGCCCACATGTCACTTCTGTAAGAGGAATTCGTTACCGCAGTACCAGGCCACGCTGCCAGAGGGAAACATCCTCAACTTCTGCAGCTCACAGTGTGTTACCAAGTTCCAGGTGGGGTCTTTTTTTTTTTTTTGTGAATTCAATCCTGAAATAAATAAATTCAGCAATAAATATTTCTGCAAATAAAATAAAATTTTAATATATAAATAAGTGTGCATATTAAATAAATGAATAAATAAATATGGCTATAAAACATATTATATATATTGTATATAAATGAGTTTTTTATATATATATAAAAACAATCAAATATAACTAAATCAATATAGTTAAATAAATAAATAAATAGTTTTTGGTCTTTAAGTCTTAGTCTTTAAAGGACAACTTTTTTTAATTTTAGGGGAATTTTATTTATTTCAGGACTTACTGACTTATTTAACACTGACTGAAATGCCATTTCACAGTTTCTCTGATTTGCTGTGGGTTATTTAGCACAATAATTCTTCTATCACTCAGCTGCAGTGAGGACGCATACATGTATAATTGCATTGCAATTTCATGCAATAAACAGTTAATAAAATTATGTTTAAAAAATAAAGTTCTGAAAATAAAACATATTTTCCGTTGTCATCTGCTCATTTGATTTATCCTCATGAGCTCAAAAAACATAAAACGCCACAGGTTCCCTCACTGGAGTCCACGACCTGATGGTTTTTTTTTAGCACCATGTTGCATAAATTGACATTTTAATGAGAAAAATAATTTCATGAAACTGTCATGGCTCGATCATTGTTTGACACAGAGTTCATATAATTCGACCCACTTGTGAAGCGAAGTCTGTGGGCATAAAAATATTTGCAATTTAAAATGGAAATGAAGCAGTCAACCATGTTAACATTATTTTCTAGATTGAGTCCTATTATCAATAGTTATACAACATGACAACATGAAAAATACACCGGCATCTTGCGGTACGATATGCTGTGACATCACGGGATTGGTTGGCTCCATGGTCCTGAGGAGAGTCCCCGAGTCCACATCACAGAGAGAGATAACAGCGAGACAACAGAGACAGAAGGGAGGACACTACTGTATTGTTCCGGGGTCTAAAATTAGTTTTACAAAGTTAAGGCAGAGGACAAAATAACCCATTTTCACAAAAGTCCGCTGAAACAGAGAGCAGTACTGCTGCGCTGGCTGGCGGTGAAATTAAAACCACTCGGAGCAGCTCCAGGCTTTAGTCTGTTGATCCGGCAGACCACTAGCTTGCCAAACTCAAAAATCTCCTGCTCTATGCAATCTTCCTCCAGAAAATGCTGACAACAGACACTGGAGTGTTTTTAATTTACCCGCCGTTATAACCTGAGCTCTACTGAGCGCACAACACACTCTGACAGTACAGCGGTGTCAATCCACCGTAATGACAGGCAAGCAGGGGATACAGGAAAAGTTAAGTTGGCCGGTATTAAGTCATCAACTATGTCCATACTCCAAAACAAACCGTAAACACAAACACTAACACTACACTACTACTAACACACTAACACAACCTCCCAGCACAGTACTTAAAATGTGCGAACATTTGTTACACGTGCTTCACCACGCATGACATGGGCCAGGTCAGCCTCCTGACAGCAGATAGACTCAGGACACACCGTCACCATTTACATTTACATTTAGTAATTTAGCAGACGCTTTTATCCAAAGCGACTTACAGGAAGAATAAAAGCAAACAATCAAGGTATAGTGCAGTAAGAGCTATTAGTACAGCAATAAGTGCTTGTGACAATTCTTTAAGGAGTAGAATTATCGTGTTATCGTATTATGCTCTCTGAAGAGCTGGGTCTTCAGGAGTTTTTTAAAGGTAGAGAGGGACGCCCCTGCTCTGGTCGGAACTGGTAGTGTGTTCCACCAACGGGGAACAAGAAATGCAGAGTCTGGATTGCCTTGGACCAACGGGGGCAGCCCACCAGTTGAGCCCCGGCTCCATATCCTCCTCTTCTCTCCGTACCACTGCTCGAGTCTCAGCATTAGTGGCTCGAAAGCATCTGCAATGGTTTTAAGAGGTTCACTCAGCCTTTCTACTTCATCTGCATCCAATGTCGTTTTCCTCTTAGATGAATTATGGACGTAGGTGTAGTGTAGTCTAGCTGGTAATACCCATAGGTTGAACCGGGCCGAAAGAACCAACCAACCCTGTTATGTAGGCAATGATATCACTCCAAAATGGCGGCGTGCTGTCTAGCTAGCTAGATAAAATTACATTACAACAATAACATTAAATTGGTTATTTCTGTGGTTTTAATTTTTTTTTAAAGAAAAACAGATGTCATGTATATTTGAGCAATTCCAGTGCCAAAAGTTGCATGTGTCATTTCCACTTTAATATGTTAATTAGCTGTGCTAATCACCTCTGTAAGTGGCACCAGGTGTGTTTTGACATCAAGTACCAAGATGTTTATGGAAGGCTATAAGAAGTGCTGAATGTTGTTACACACCAGCTGTTGGTCATTACTTGTTTTTTATTTCCTCTGTGTGATTGTTGGGTTTTTTTGTGCTTTTTTTTTGACAGAACGCTACTCTTCAAACAGCCACCAATGGTCAAACCCCGCTCTCCACCACAAACAACACCGTCCAACTGAAATGTAACTACTGTCGAGGAACGTTCAGCTTGAAGCCCGAAACTCTGGAGTGGGAGGTGAGACCATCCTGAAGAGTAGTTGCAAAACTTTTATCCAGATATTACAGGCAGGCGCAAAAAAAAGGATTCCATAAGTCTTTATTGATCTCCAGAGCTCCTACAGCGACAGACTGCTTCACCCAAGCAGTCTACATACTGGTGTATACAAGTCATGTAAAATTAGATAAATAATTAAACTTTGATAAGTCTACAACTAGTAAGTCCACAGAGAAATAATCGACAGTCATTTTTCAAAAAATATTTTGGTCTTTTAAGGAAAACTGCTAAAAATGTGGTGGTTCTAGCTTGTCATTGTGAATATTTGCCTGTTTTCTCAGCCAAGGTAATTAAATGTTGTAAGAATGTGGGGTTTTGGTCTCCAAAATTTGGCTTTTGAATTTGTATGAATTTGGACTCCACTATTTTCCCTCATTATGTAAACTCCCCTGCAGTTTTTCAATTTTAAGGGCATACTGGTAATGAATTGTAAAAACAAGAATTGATACAAAAAATGTATCCAAATGTGTCTGTGTTCAGGATAAAGTCTACCAGTTCTGTAGTAAGACGTGCTGTGAGGACTACAAGAAGCTCCACTGCATTGTGACGTTCTGTGAGTACTGCCAAGAGGAGAAGACGCTACATGAGATGGTCAAGTTCTCCGGAGTCAAGAGACCTTTCTGCAGCGAAGGTACTTATTTCCCATCCTCTCCTCTCTATGACACTTAATACATCCAAGTCATTTTTCTTGACAGTTTTGAAGTTGGAAGAGAGACTGATCATGCTCCATGGTGGCTGTTGTTGATTGGTTTTCAATGGCTTTTTTGTTTTTATGTGTGCGTTCAGGTTTTTGTTTGCCAATTTTTTAAGCATTCTTCTTGTTTGTTTACAGTACAATATCTATTTAAAGTTTCCTTCCAGATGAGACCACTTTCGAGTTTATTCATCATCTGACCTCCTTCTGCTATTTCAGTCTTTCTTTTGCTTCTCTTTTTTTTGTTCTTTGCAGGCTGTAAGTTGTTATTTAAGCAGGACTTTATCAAGCGGTTGGGTTTGAAGTGTGTCAGCTGTAACCACTGCAACCAGCTCTGTAAGCGAGGTTTAACCCGGCCATTTGGCGGGATGACCCGGGACTTCTGCAGCGAGGCTTGTGCCAAAAAATTCCACGACTGGTACTACAAGGTCCGCTCACATTCACTGCATTCATTATTAAACTTTACACAAATGTAAATGAAGGAAATACAGTTTTGTGACTGTTCTGTACTTTCCTCCGTTGACCACCAGGCGGCGAGGTGTGACTGCTGTAAGGTGCAGGGTAACCTGACGGAGTCAGTGATGTGGAGAGCAGAGATGAAGCATTTCTGCGACCAGGAGTGTCTGTTAAAGTTCTACTGTCAGCAGAACGAGCCCATCATGGTCACACAGAAAGGCCCCGAGAACACCACATTAGGTACAACCTGTGTTTCCTACAAATACCTGCTTTCTTATGTTTCCTTGTTTTTCGATAAGATTTCTTCATGGGGCAAAGTTGTGATGAAGATGTGACGTATATTATTTTCTTTTTTACAGGGTATGAAGGGGCCAAACTTGGGGTAAGTAAGAATTTGGGAAAAAAGGTATCAGCGTCATAGTTTGCTTTAAATTAACAATACTCTTGTTGTTGTTTTTATCTAAAGTATCCCATTACATATTTAAACTTTCCTTATAATAAATGGTAGTTGTGTGAGAGCAGAAGCCACATTTGCATTAACAGTTAAACCTGTACATTTCATTTTTTTCTCCTCTTTTTCTCTGCCGTGTTGCAGTTGGTAAACCAAGGCACTGTGGCGTACGCTGGCGGAGGTTTGATGAGAGACGTCAAGAACAAGGCGGTGCTCTGCAAACCGCTCACACTGACCAAGGCTACTTACTGCAAGCCACACATGCAGAGCAAACTGTTACAAACAGGTAAACACAGCATCTTACTTAAAAAGTGACATTACATATCTGTTGAGAGCGTTTTTTACCATGTTTAATTTGATTGTTTATATGAGATAAATAGGGACAGGATGTTTTTGACAGCGACACAGCAGAATAAGAACATTTTTGAGATGTTTTGGCCTTGCAAATTCCTGCTTCACACCCCTCAAAACCATCACTTCAGTAGTAATGGATGATACAGATTTGCATATATAAGATTGTGGTTCTGCATATCTTTGTCCACAGATGTAGACGATGGTGTGAAGAGGGAGTATATTCCTGTACCCATACCTGTGCCTGTCTTCATCCCCGTGCCCATGAATATGTATTCCCAGATGACTCCCACCCCAGTCTCTTTGCCTGTACCGGTAAGACATTATGAACACATGATTATTCACGTAGAAAGAAAAAAAAATTGTTTTGTTCACGCATAAACATCAATTTAAGCATGTGTAATAAATGTTAAGACTGCTTAAAATGGTTATTTTATGAACAAATGAGCAAGCACTGACACATTTTTTATAATACAAATTTGTTGTTGGTGTTAGAAAAAGCTTTTTGTCCCGTCCCGTCCAGGTCCCTGTGCCTGTGTTCCTGCCAACCACCCTGCAGGGGGCAGAGCAGATTGTCCAGACCATCAAGGAGCTGAAGAACGAGGTGCCCTCCGACCCACTGGAGGCCGACCTGCTCTCCATGGCTGAGATGATCGCAGAAGACCAGAAGCCAGGTGATTAAATGTCTCCTTCTATAAAACAATGTTCTTGATACAAGATTCCCTATTGTGTCAGATGGTTTAGTTAGATTTGAAGATAGCTGCAGGAGCTGATGAACTGCTGTACTCGACTGTGTTTCAGATGTTAAGCCGGTGAAGGTGAAGAGAGAGTGTGGAGGGGAGGAGGCCTCCAGCAGCAACTCTGAGGAAGAGGAGGAGGTGACAGGGACACAGGAGGAAGAGGAAAAGAAGGAGGAGGTGACAGAGATGCAGGAGAAGCAGGAGGAAGAGGTGAAGGAGGAGGAGGAGGAGTACGAGCCTGAGCTGGACCTGGAGGCAGACTTCCCTCAAGGTAAACACTTACTGTACATTTAGTTCTAGACCTACAATGTAATTCAGTGTTAAAGTATTAAAAATAGGGATGGAATAATTAATCGATTAATTGTCGTTAAGAATTTGGTCGATCATGTGGTATTTATTTTTTTTTATCTGTGTATTTTGTTATTTTAATTTTATCTATGACTGCGTATCAGCACTCACTGAACTGAAACACGGCAGACTGTTCAGTTCTGCGGCCTTACGTGAATAAACCAATGAGCTGAGATTTAAGTAGGATAGGTTTTCAGGGGCTAAAACATTGAACTCATTGACGTTATATTTACAGTTTAATCGACAGGATCAAGTCTCTTTTCGTCCTTTCAAGATAACAGCGTCCGTTATCAAAACAAGCTTTTGCACAGTACTATCTAATATCTTTTATTTTACCCATGTATGCATTGCGAATAATCGATTAATTGATCTTTAACATAGATGTTTCAAGTTGCCAGGTTTCTTCAAAACACCCATCCCTAGTTAAAAATGTTATACATTTAATCAGTAATAGTTCAACAGTATTTGGTATCAACAGGCTCTGGATTTTAAAGTTTATAAGTCCTAATGAGCAACATGTATGTCTGCTGAAAGATGTCTGAAATGTTTGGATGTCAAGTAAAAGAAGAAATTAATCCTGATTCAAATCAGTGATTGAGTGCATGTAACATTCTCATTCATTCTTTCTGTTTAGTGAAGCGGCTCTTACGTAACAACATCTGACTCGATGTTTGTTTTTAAATGGATCAGTTCAGTAATTCAGATTCAAATTCTTCCCTCTGGTTATTTCTGGAACTGCTTTAATCTCCAGTATCAGATCAATATGAGAATAATGTGAAAGATTTCCTGTCGCAGCCTCAGACCCTGTTCCTGTCCTGGAGGGGATGGACGAGGACATGGGCTTCTCTCTACCTCCAGTCCTGGCTGAGGAGAAGGAGGAGCTGGAGGAGTCTGCACCTCGACCACAGCCCAGGAGACAAGTATGCACGCACAAACTAACACCTATACACATTTAACAATCAGAAGTGTTGCACTGGACAATTTAATTTTACCGTGTGTAGTAATTGTGTTTGTGTTGCAGGGGAACAAGAGGCAGGCAGTGGAGGAGGGCTCAGATCTGGCCTTGTCCTCTTCTTCCCATCTAACAGACAGACGCTCAGAAGGACGGTCGCTGCCTCTCAAGGCTCGATACGGCATCCATGCCTGGAAACGCTGGGCGTTGTCTCCTTCTGACCAATCAGACGACACCAAAGTAAAAGAAGGCTCCAAACCAGGTGAGATAAACAGGAACACAAACTTACTGCTGTGTTTCTGAAGTAGTAAATCAAAGGCTGATTGTTCTATTTAGGAACATGTTTTCTGACAGCAGTCTGTGTCTGCTCATCATCTCCAGCAGGACGATCTAAAAGCAACCTGCTGTCGCTGAGTTCAGAGGAGCTGAACGTGGCTCTGTCCCGGTTTGTCACGGAGGTCTGCAGGCCCAGCGGGGAGCGCTACTCTCCAGACAGCATCCTCTACCTCTGCCTGGGGATCCAGCAGGTTGGTACCAAGCCAGAAAAACAAACCTGCAACTCACCAGCAAGCTATAAAAATAAGACACAGATTGCACCTCACGCCAGCGTGTACAATCTGTTTGAAAGATTTATTTCATGTAGTTTCTTGAAATGAAACTCATAACTTTTTCCGTCCATCCACTTTAGTCTGAGGTCTCATTTATGCTTAAACATTTAACATGAATTAGGATGCCTTCTATCCGTACTCTATGTTCATGTTCACGGTTGTCTACAACTCTGCTTTTGTATTTACTGAAATCATAAATTAGGCTTAAAATACATGTAACAGTAGTTACACAGCAGGAAACCTTTTGTTGCATATAAACTTCCCATAATTTCCAAAAAAGCAAGAGGTGTTCTGAAAAAATAAAATGCACAGACTTTTTTGTGCAGCAGTTGCAGTACAAAGTAAGAGAGTGCAAACAAAACAAAATATAAACATTAAAGATCCGGGATTACAGATTTAACATGTAACAAAATTATAACCAGAGCTTCTTTCTGGTGTGCTCAGTTTATATTTAAGAATAGAGTGTGGCGTCCTGCTGGTCTTGTGACCATGTGAATGCCCCTTTGTTTAAAATCCCTGCTATTGTTTTACACCTCATTTCCTGTTCCTGTTGTGTTGAATAAAATTATGCCATAAAAAAAACTTTTAAAAAACAGTTATGAAAAGAAAAAAATAAATTAAAGGTAAGACCTCTGTGGTGGCCCCACAATTCTTACTTAGTTTTAACTCCTCCCTTTGTTCTGTAAGAATTCAGTCTGTAGTCCTTTTAGAGGTAGGAACTAAAGTTTCAGTGGGTGTTTCCTGGAGGACAGATATAACTGGTGCAGTCTTCCCTCCTGCTCTCTCACATGTGAGCAGCAGCAGAAGCAGCATGGCTGTAGAATGGAGCGCAGGGTTGTCCAAAGTCCTCTGGAGGGTGATTTTTCTGGCAGAAAAATGTAAGATATGATTTAATATGCTTGTAAAAACCAAGTTTTAGAGATTTGTTGTTTTAGGTGTAGTTATATCAAGAAATTTAGACTTAAAACACTTAGAAATGTCTTGTATCTTTTCTGGGCCTGCAGGAATTTGCTGCTGTATTTCCCTCCCTTTTAAAAAAAATCTTTTCAGAAATTTAATTTGTAGGTTTTTTTAACGAGAACTTGTAATGTTCAGGTTGTTTTGTAGCATAAAGCCAGAAAATAAGTTATTTTTGTTCATTCTGGGTCTGAATGTGCAGAACTTTGTGTCCTGTGATTATAACTCTTTGCTGTTCACATTCATAAAAACAGTGATGATCATTTTAAATATGAGGACACTGACAAAGTTTTGATCAACACAGATTGCTCGTTTGACCTTATTTTTTTTAATGTGAGGGTTTTTTTTTAATTTGTTTGCAGCACCTACACGCCAAAGGCCGGAAGGATGACCTGTTTAGCGACCCGTGCTACCAGCAGTTTGGAGAAGAGCTCAACAAGGTCCTGAAGGACTGGCAGCCCAGCGTGCTACCTGATGGTGAGTGTGGGACAACCTTCTGCACCATTGCAACAAATGTGTTACTATGATTTTTGTCTGATTTTCGTGACCACATCTTAAAATGCCACACAATAAGTCAATAATACCTAAACGACCATAATGCAAGGGAAAAAATCCTAAGTGATTTAAGGAAGTACCCAGGTGGGTTTTTTTTTTGTTTTTAATGTAGCCTCCACAGCAAAATTATTTGTTTATTCTAAACTTTGTTTCTTATTTTTCACTGGATTTGGTGTAAAGTTGTACTGAACATCTAAGAAACCTTAAAGATAATTTGCAACATGTATTAATGTTTACATTTTGAAATGTAATATTAGTTTTCACTTTCTTACAGACACATTTTGGTTTTGTGTAGTATGAATAATTGTATAAAATCTAGAATTAATTTGGTCCGGCATAAAAAGAATTAAGTACCATAGATCTTACTGAATTAAATTTAAAACACTTTTTAAGACATTTAACTATATAAGGTTTAATTTTATTGAAACGTTATGAGAAAGTGTAAATATTAATTGAAATACTTTGAGATATTGTTCTGTTTCATCATATAATATTTTTGAAGTAGCTTTTATAACAGCAAGAGGAAATTCAAGTCAACTGCTCATTATCTCCACCTGGTGGTGCAGGGCTGTTTAAACTTCTCTGACAGTGTCCGATGATTATAACTCTTCTGCTGTTCACATACTGATTTATTGTGATTGCACCATTATGTTATCTGAGGACACTGACAGATATTGTCTGTTTACACAACAAATGGGGAGTAGTTGAGTAGTTTGAGAGATGTAAATGTTGCACAGATTTAAAAATTTTCACTGATGCCTACTGTTAACATCGATTTAGTTTACTTGGTGTACTACCCAACAGCTGTAGTTCACAAAATATCTCTCTATATGTCTTTTACAAAATGATCCGTCTCTTCCGTTTTTTACATTTAAAAAAAAAAAAAAAATCTAAAATAATGCATTCCTCCCTGCAGGCTCTCTGTGGGGTCGGGTGGAGGAGCAGAGTCTGTGGAGCAGCCGGCAGCTCGGGGAACAGAGTCCGGAATCTCTGCTGCGCTCGCTGGTTTACCTGAACACCAAATACTTCGGCCTGCGCACCGTGGAGCAGCACCTCCGCCTCTCCTTCGCCAACGTCTACGGCCCCGACACCGTCCATCCTGTCAGCAAGGAGACCACCGTCTGCATCCGCGTGCCTTCCATCTCTCAGGATCACCACGGTGAGACCAAAATTAACATAAATGAGACATTTATAGATGTATTTTATATATTTTACAGCAACTTTCCTACATGTGCAAATCTACAGTAACACAAACTGTTTTAATTAATATGTCACCTCTTTATTTTCTACAAGGCAACAGTAAACCCCGCAGTGTATATATCACAGAGTTGGTCTGCTTTTTCAAAGACAATTTGATAGTAAAACAACCCTTAGAAAGCACTTTTAGCCTTTATCACATTTATAATGAACTATAATTAAGACGTTTTGGGGAAAGACTTTTCTTTGTATCAGTACTTAAATCTTAATTTCAGAATCCCCTCCATGAATCTACAGTCTTTAATAAAAAATGTCAAAGCTAAGTTGAATTTTGTTGTCCTTTTTGTCTTCTTTTGGTCCTTCAGTGCAAACCGAGTCGAGGAAGAGGAAGCGCACGTTGGAGGACAGCGATCAGGACTACCAACCAGACGACGACTCAGGAGGCTCCACCGTACGCTGCCCGGTGAAGAAGCATGAGTGTCTTCTATATGACCTCTACAGATCAAAGTGGTGGGTAAAAGATCTTTACTGATGTTATTATTGAGACGAGCAGATTGTGCAGGAGTTTGAAAAACAACAATGATTATTCCCCTTCAGATTCTCAGATACACATGATTTTTATTATTGGAGAAAATCTTAACATTTAAGACAATGGGACCACTGTTTTTCCATCAATCATAGTTGTATTTTACTCACGTAGACTCACTTTTATCTTTAAATAATATAGTTTTGTTTTTAATTTTTTTACGTTTTGTATTTATTGCCTTTTCCAGAAAACTCCCTACACTATTTTATTTATTAAAACCAGAGATTGATTGATGTTTAGATAGCTGTAACCTTTTCTGAAATCAAACCTTTTTATTTTTACTGAATATATCTAAAAAAAAATGTCTATCGGTTTTTATATGTATTAAGTTTGATTTAGTGAATAAGTCCTGTGATTATAACTCATTGCTGTTCACATCCAGAACTACACTGTTGACTTTTAAAATATGAGGACTTGAAAATGGAGAATAATCTTTGCTTTAAAAGTTTAGAACAATAGACTTACACATCTTTCTCTCCTCGTCCCTCCTTTACTCAAACATTTCCTCATCTTTTTCCTTTTATTTACATCCTTTTGATCCTTTATTTTGTTTTTTTATCTTTCTCTTTTCCTTCAACATCCCCCCCATCTGAAACCTTTTTTTCCCCACTTCCATCTGATCACTTTCTCTTTACTTTCTCTCCATGCTCTACCTTCCCTGCACTTCTTCCTCTCTTCCCTCTTCTGTCCTGTTCTGCTCCCTCCCTCCAGCCCGGCGTTGTTGCAGAAGCGTCTCGACGTCTTCTACGTCCAGCCGGATCCGGCCTGTGGTCCCGACGACCCGCTGTGGTTCAGCTCCACTCCACTGGAGCGAAGGATCCTGGAGAGCCTCCTCACTAGAGTCCTCCTGGTCAGGGATGTTTACACAGACAAACAACACCTGGAGGAGGAGGACGGGGTTGAAGCAGCTGGCGGAGAGTAGCAGTCACTTTGACCTCTGTTAGCAGAGCCTGAACAGTCAGCCGAGGAGGAGGATAGGTAGTAGTGTGTGTGCTCCTCCCCCGTCTTATCCTCCTCCCTAACTTTCTGTTTCCTCCTGGTGAGGAGCGTCCACAACGGAGAAAGAAAAGGGATGATGAAAGTGGTGATGAAGAGCAGCCCAAACTTTTACTTCTGCTGATAGATTCACAAACAGGAGGAGGTCATAAACCAGAAGAGGAGGCACAATGAGTCCTGGTTAGTTGGGATTAATGAGTGAGAGCTGTTTGTTTTATTGGTCAAACCGTAAAATCAGGTAGAATAAACAAGGTGTATGGCTGGTTATCATGAGTATATTTTGAATTTGATACAATTATATTCCTCAGATCAGCAGCGTAACAATGTTTTTAACACAACCATGCTTAAACAAAAGCTTATCACCAGGAGGCTGCAAGGAGATGAGAGGGACAGGAGGTCATGCAGGTATTTTCTTCTGCTCAAATCAAAGAGGGAGTGCAGGAAGAGAGTAACCTAATTTTTTCTGTAAGTGAGAAAGAGGGCAGACAAAAGGTTTGGGTAAAACCCAGATAGGTAAGAGAAGGACTCAGTTGTTCGGTTATAATTCTGTTTTGGATGTAACATATAAACACAGGTAATGGGTAGGGCTTTTTTTCTTTGCCCTTATATTAACTGTTCTCTTTGGAAGCTTATTACCAGTAAAAAGACAAAAAAATAAGACTATAACAAGGATCTTGCAAGTCATTACAATGAGAAACTTTATGGAAATGACTTTCTATCGCACAATTCTGAAAAGCTTTCTTAAAATAATGACATGTCTCAGAACAAGTAATGACTTTGTATCTCTAACCTTTTTATGCAGAGATTATACAAGGCCATCAAACTCAGTGCATCATTAAGAATAAAATAGCTGTAAATGGCCGTCTCAATTGTCGTAAACCGTCTTAAAGGGATGGTACGCATTTTTTTGAAGTGTGGTTGTGTGATGTACTTATCCAGTGGGTGTATTAGCAGTGTTGGCATGGAAGCTAAATAGAGAACTGATGTGGTCTAATGTATTCTAGCCACTTAGATAAAGGCCAACAAGTTCAGTTTAAGGAAATTTAGAAAAAAATGAAACTATTTAATATGCCGTCAGACAGCCTTTTTATGTTTACCTGACTGGGAATTGAAGATATCAATGCTTTTTCAAAGCCACCAGACTCCATTGAGAAAAATGGTTATTTTACCTTACAGAACACAGGAGTTGTTTGTCTACTACTGCCTCAATTGTTAAGTTTGTTTTTGTTATTGCGTAACTCTGGTGATTAAGTGTTATTTCTAAATCACCAAAGTCACAGAATTAATGCAAACAAATGTTTTTGTTAATGGAGATTGGCAACTTTGAAGAGAGCATAGATATATAAAATATTCTAAATATACATACATTTAAATGTCTTCTGCGCTGGTACTCCTGCCTGCTCCTCCACACTGGGGGCTTGCCATCTGCTATAAGTAATACACTGACTGATTAAATACCTCGTACAGCTTTACTTCAACCAAATGGTACTTAAGGGGTCTAATCAGGTAAAATAGGTAAAATCACCTGTGTTGGGGCCTTTAAGGTTAAGTTGAGCTTTAGTGTATTTTGATGATTGACAGTTTTTTAAAAGTAATGCTTTGTAGCGCTGACAGTCCAGTAAGTGCATAAGGGAAACCTCCAGTTAGAGAAAAGCTGCCATGTTTTTGCTCATTCACTGCAAGAAGATGGAGTTTCTGACTTTCCAACGCAGTGCTAGGACCAGCAGCCTCTTCTCCTCTGTCAGGGCGACCCTCTCCATTATCACTGGGCTGCTTTCATTCCTTCCCATCATCCCGCTCACTGCTCTTCCTCTGTCAGCTGCTCTCAGGCGAAAAAACCTGCAGCACCACGGTGGACTCCAGGAGTCAAGACTGATCCCAGGACTCTAAACCTCGTGTTCTCTCTTTTCACCTGACTCGCTGGCGTGTGTGGTGCAGCTGAGTGAAAGGCAACCTGCCGACATGCTGCGTTTCTTTCTAGGACTTTAGAGGAACCCTCATTCATGCGATGTAGCATTACGTGCGTACTAAGCCCAGATTGGGTTGCTTTTGAAGTGTAAATATCTGAAACAAGGTGGTAGTTCGAGTCAACGCGGAGAGAGGGACACTGTAGTTTGTACGGGAAAGAAAAACACCCACTAAAACCTTCAGCTTGAAAAAAACCCACCTCCCGAAAAGCCTTTTTTTTTTTTTTTTCTCCTTTTTTTTTAAAAACACTCATTATTTATTTATCTTTTTAATAGTTTATCTTTATGTTGGGATGGGACTTCTTTTTTTGTTTGGGTGCCATTTCATTCATCAAAAACCTGCTGCAGCCTCTTTTTCGTCCGTTTTTAAAAAGGGTATTTGTTCAGGAACCTGCTAAACATGAAGGACACGGATTATCAAGAGACTTTTTTTTTTTTTTTTTTTTTTTTTTTATGTTTCTGCTTTTGTCCCGGTGTTATCCTGACATTTCAGTCTCCTTTAAACTTAACACTTTAAGTTTAAAAACTGAGCACTCTTCTTCTTCCGAGCTGTTTTAGAGTGCTAGCACTGCAAAGCAAAAACTTGTATTGTTACGACGAACTATGAACTAAAGTCATGTTTTTCATTATGCATTGTTTATTTCTTTATTTTCTATTTATGTGGTAAAGTCCCCCTTTTTTACGTTTTCATTTGAGTTCTGATGGTTTCAATAAATTGGAGAAAGTGTCATTAAGTTTAAAATCAAGTGAAGGTTTTCTTTTTCTATTTCCTCCTTGATCACTTATTAACTTTCATCTAAATAGGGAAAGATGTCAAACAGGCTAAAATGTACACTCAAACAAAATGTACGTTTCTACAACCAGTGCTCAAAATATAAGGAACAGCCTCCATATGTTGAGTTTGAACAACCATTAACACAATATCTTAAATGAATTTCTCCTGACAAGGAATAAGGGAAACCAATTATTTCATGTGAAGAGCAGCTGTTCCTGTTATCTTTGACACTCTTTGGTGTGTTTCATGGAGGAGTAACATTTCAGGATCAAAGGTTTGTGGACACTGATCTGGATTTCTGACTCCAGATCAGTGTCCCCATCCTCAAAAACCTTTGGAAGTTAACAGAACTGACCCCTGATCTGAGGGACCCTGGTTTACCTGGCGGATTTTTACTGCTGGACTAGGAGGCAGCGACCGAACCTGCCACGGGTTTGGACCTACAGTCGACGCTGTGGCTGGCTTTAACGCCTAATGTGAATGTGCCTATCTGTATATACTGAAAGTGAGTGATTGTGACTTGAGTCTGATGCTATGTGTGTGGGCTGATCTGCTGATACGGTCATGTTAAATAAATGATTTCATTTTCTAACCAGACTCCTCAAAGATGCTGTTTTTCATTTGACCTCTAGTGAAAACAATGTGGTTTTATCTGCTCCAAGAGGCAGGAAGTTTGACTTTCATAGGCTAAGATTTTAATTGTGGTCCCCTAAAACTTCAACACATTTTCATTCACAACTCAGACTCTGCAGTGTTGGTGCCCCTCAGCTTCAGATACAGAAGCTTCGTACCATTCTAGGGTCCTTTTTTGAGGCGTGTCAGTTTCTGCTCATTTCAAGCATAGCAGCTTTCAAAGTAAACTTAGGTCCTTATAGGAAATTGTTAGTTTAAACCAATAACACTACAGGTTAAGGTCAAGACAAAAGAACAAGCTGAGGGTTAAAACTACTTCCATACTTGACGTAGTTATCACCTTCCTAATACAATCTAATGACCCTCTTCGTCTGAGTCCCATACACAAGACGCCTTTTTGAGGAACTTGCACTCAAGTATTTCCATATTCTTTCTTTTCTTTGTTCTATAATCTGATGCAAGTATTTTACTCTTTGCTCCACTACATTCACTTTAAGTTGCTAGCTACTTTTCAGGTTCATTAAAATATATTGTAATTTATGCTTGTTTAACAATCTGCAAAGTAACTAAATATGTGAAATCTATGGAAGTGAAACGTAAATTTTCCTCTGAGATGTAGTGAAGTACAAGTACCACTTAATTTAACTTAAGCACAGTACTTGAATAAATGTATTTAGTGACATTCAACTACTGCACAAATGTTTGCACTTGTAACCAAAATGTTGAATGCAAGACTTTTATTTGACAGAATACTACATACTTGTAGTTCTGCTACTTTAAGTAAAAGATCTGAGGACTTGTGTGTTGGCCTCGAACTAGTGCAAGGTTGTCTGTATACTTCTGGCCAATGTAATCATGACATTAGATAAAGCAGTATGTAAGTGTTTAATATTCCACACACATCGGGTTCCTCCAGTTTAGATAATTTTTCACACAAGAGACTTGAAGTGACAGGTTTCACACACATATCTTGCCTTATTTGAGCAATGCACCAAATTTTATGAATAAACAGATGTTAAAGTTACAATTATGATCATCTTGTTATTCATTCAAATATAAAAAACATAAGGTTATAGAAATATTTCCCTAAAGTGTGCAGATTAAAGTTACCACAGTTTGTTAAAATTGGCACAAGAGTTGGGCTCTTCTCTGTGTTATCATGTCTCTTTTTCTTTCTTTGGAACGAGGTGGCGGGCGGATGTGACACCGAGGCAGGGAGTGTTATCAGGATGACGGACAGCAGAAAGGAGGAGGTGGAGGAGGAGGCCTGTCGACACCCCGGGGTCAGAGCAGCTGCCCAGGAGGCGAGGCTCAGAGGCAAGAGACAAGAAGTCGTGTTGGAAAGGTTAAAAAGGCCAAGATGTGCTGTTTCACCAAGAGCAGAAAGTAATATCTGCAGAGTCCCAGCAGTCTATAAATACTAGTCGTACATTATTGTTTTATTTATGCAACTTTATACTTTTGCCCCGCTGCATTTTCAGATGGAAATATTCTGTTTTACTGCACTATATTTTTCTGACAGCTGTAATTACTTTTATTTACAATTAAATTACTTTGTTTATTTACAAACAAAATGTTGATTTTAAATGTACATAAGGCATTTAAAGGTTGCTCCACTTCAACCAACTCTAACATGCATCAATAAAGAATTTTTACTTATTTTAATTTTACTTTTTTAATCATTTTTTAATCATTTTAGAGTACTTTTACTTCGATACCTTGAGTAGATTTTCCTGTTAGTCCTTTAGTCTGTTTCTTTTAACTACGTTTATCAGTTAGTCCTGAGAGGTCCATGTGTATATGACCTTTTTTTTCTCCCCCATACACTGTAGAAAACTTGCACGATGACAGGGAACACAAATAATTATTTTGTCACATTAGTTGTCAAGTTGGTTGACTGTAATTCTGCAATTCTGTAATGGAAGTTTAGTCCTGCTGGACGTAATGAGCAGACTTAAGAGAATAACGTAGCTCATTAGTCTGTCTCTGAATACTTTTCAGCAACTTAATCTGCAACCCTGACGTAAAGTCTTTCTCTCATGGACTTCTATACAGATTTCTTTTTGCAGCCAGTTGAGTCTTCCCCCGCTGGCCATATGAAAGAATACCAGTTTAAGACACATTGGCTTCATTTTTCTGGCTTGCTGCTTGATTTAAATTAGCATCCCAATAATATCACAGTTTATGTGAATTATAGATAAACCTTGCTCACTAGACTTTGCTTAATCCAAAGATTAAGCAAAGTCCTTTGCTTTGCTTAATCCAAAAATTAATCCAAAGATTAAGCAAAGCAAAGGCTAAATTACCAGCGAACGCTAGTTCTAGTAAGCAAGGTTTATCTGTAATCTGTAAAACCACGTAACCTTCCCAGCTCCAGCCTCTCATGAAAATATGGTCACTGGCTCCACAAAAACATGATAGCGAAGGCAAATTTAAGGCTTCAAAACTGTATTTTACAAACCAATCGGTGACATCAGCAGTTATTTTATACAGTCCAAGCAGGTCCAAGCTACTTGTGTCCTACTGCAGTGTGTGTGTGTTTTTTTCAAATGGGTTACAAATAAATCGTTTATTTATAGTTGTAGGCAGTATTTTCCTTTGTTAGGACAGCTGGTGATTGTAGTTTTGAGCAATTGTTACTCAGGACAGGAGTAAATTCATTAGGTACTACTTTGAGCGGTGGATTAATCCACATTTGGTGCTTTTATAAATAAATAAACTACAGTGTGTGAGTAAATGGTCATAAAGGAACATGTCACCCAGTTAGTCTTAATAGTTTTGGGACAACAATGAAGCTTTATGATGCAGAAGACTACTTGAATTTATTGTTGTTTTTTGGAAATGAAGGCATTGACAACATTTCACAGAAGACGAAACATTAGAATGAGCAGATAAGACTTCTGTCCGAGTTGAAACAGAGCACTGTTCTCTCTCTCCCAATGGGGGGCGCTCCGCCCTCGCTGTGGACCCCCTCCCTGTTGGGACCGTCTGCAGTGTTTCTGAGCTTCTGGTTTATCAGCCATCATCACCACCAGACGTGTTGTTAAACTATAACACCCATCATGAGCCGCAGGACAAGCTGCTGCTTTGTTGAGCTTCCATGTCAGGACTTACGTCTGACAAGAGGTTCATCTGCAGCCGGGCTGACGTGCGGCCTCCCCCTCTCCTCCCATAAGCCTGTGCACAACCCACTTCCTCCTCCTTCTCCTCCTCCCATCCACACAGGAGAATCAATGCATGAAAACAAATCTTTTAAAGGCTTTAAGACGAAAAAAGGAAAAACATTCCGATTATTTCACCTCACGGTTTTTTTTTTTGGTCGAGGTGGACGGGTGGAGGTACAAAACACGGTGACAAAACCCAATTTTTTGAAGAGGCAAGCTTTTTTCTTTCTGTGCTATCTGTCAGAGTTGGCCAGACTCCAGTAACTTGTCCCATTGATCTAAAGCTAAAATGGCCCTGTGCACCCACACAGCCAGGCCCGCGAGGGAGCGGGTGGGTGTAAAAACATTTTTTCACCCTCATGGGGTTTTTTTTGTTTGGGCTCAATCCCCAGCTCTTTCAGAGGGCATAAAGAAAGCACTGTGGTCAGCAGGGTCATGTGGGCGAGGCCCGGGGGGTAGACTATAGGTGGCGATTAGGGCCTCTAATGTGCAATGAATCCTCTTCAAATCACATGATATGAACTAATGTCGCCATTTAATGATAAAACAACAGCCGCCGGGAGGGAAGAGCCAGCGCCCGGTGTGTGTGTTAGTGTGTGTGTGTGTGTGTGTGTGTGTGTGTATATGTGTGTGTGTGTGTGTGTGTGTGTGTGTGTGTGTGTGTGTCGATGCAGCGTACAGCTGCACAGAGGACAAGAGGGCAGGAATGGATGACAACTGCATTTCTCAGGTTGTGTGCCTCAACACACGGCGCTGGACTGGCTAAAGGACGGGAAAGAGACTGGGATGTGGGTTAAAGTGCAACCCCAATACTGTCATTCTTTTCTCCTTCTGTTTCTGCAAAATGCACCAAAACATCCTCTTGTTTCTTGGATGTTGGATGTCATAACTTCTTCCAGACTGAGGATATCTGGATTTCATTCCATGGACAACAACTGTCTGACCCCCCTGCAGAAACACACACACATACACACACTCATAAACACACACACAGAACAGTGTAACCTTGGCTCTGACTGGTGGTGAGGGGAGAGTGGGGGGCTCGGATTAAGTTAAATTTAGGATGGCCTGACCCTATTTAGTGAGCGGGAGTGAAGCAGCGAGTGCAACAATCCCTTCAGCACAGTCACCAAACTCAAACTTTTTCCAAAACGCCCACCAGCTGACACATTAGACACACACAAACATACACACATTGTTCCCTCTTTGATGCCCTCTCATCACGCTCCTCAAAGGTGATCACTGCCCCACAAGTTAAAATGAAACACAGCTCTTGTGGGTTTGATGATGACATGAACTTTACTTGTGAGTCAGAGCTACAAATCGAAGTAAACAGCTGTTCATGGCCTCACCCTGCTGATTTTTATTGTGAATGTTCTAATTATTAAATTTAGATAAATAATGCTACAAATGTTTTTATTTTTAACAGCTCGACGTAGGCGTTGTGCAACATGCTCCAGGCGCTGTGGACTTATGATGATTTCCGTGACTTTTTCTCTTCCTGACCTCCAAAACAGCATCAGCTCTGTGTTTCAGGACCTCCTGATTAACAAATTAAGCATTAAGTATAACACATACATGCTACTCCCCGGGTTGAGTACCACCAGTCTGCAGCACAAAAAGGATGATGCAGAATATTTTGAGTGAAAACAAGCATGTACAAACTGTAGGGATATGTCATGAAAGCAAAATCTTAATATGTTATGTTGCTGCAAATTTGCGCAAAAACTATATTCATGAAAACAGAATAAAATTGCTCTCAGTAACTATTAGAAATGATTAGATAAACACTGTTAAAAAAAATACAGCAAAGCAAATGGACTCGGAGACTGAGACAGGTGTATATAATGAAAGAAATGACTGCACAGTTGCACACAAAAAACTATATTTTTGTTTGGAGATGGACATATGTAATTTTTTTATTTGGCTAAATAGATGAAAAATAAGGAAGAAAAGAAAATATCTGAGTATTTCCACATATGTAACTTTATACTTCTACTCCACTACATTTTGAGGCAAATATTGAACTTTTTTACTCCACTACATTTTATTTAGGTGACAGCTTTGGTTACTTTCCAGGTCAAGAAAAAACATGATACATTTAAAGTGATTACATTTAATAAATTAAACCACTTAAAAGTATATTAAGTATTTAACATGAGCTCTATATTTACAACAGTAAAATGCATCAAAAATAGCTTTACAATCATATATTTTAAATATATTTAACAATCTGAGTGAGTCCATTTTGCATAACTTTTACTTCAGTTAGTTTTGAATGCAGGACTTTTATTGTAGTGGAGTCATTTCACAGTGTGGTATTAGTACTTTTACTCCTTCCACCACTGTATAATATAAATTAAACCAAAAAACATGCAAACAATTAATCTAAAAAGCAAAGATTAATTCCCAGGGAAGCTGCAGAAACACAAAACATCCTGGTGTTAATATACAACTTGATTCCAGTTTCTTTTCTGGTTCCTCCAGTCTAACAATCTTTGAACATATTCCAAAATAAAACACTCAGAATGCCAAGATTTAGCTAGTTAATAGCTTAACAGCACTGTTTACATGAAAGCAAAGAAGAAACTTCAAAAACATGAAAATTGAAGGCAGCTGTAATGTGTTTCCAGCTCTGTGGAGCTCAGGTCTTGTAAGGTCGTTGTGGTTTAGAGAGAAGTGAGGAGACCATGCCACTTTTCACATCCGTGTAAATATTTATTGTCCTTTAGTTGACCTCTGGAAAGATGGGAGGAGATAACATTTAATACCTTTTATTTATTTATTTTCAGCCTCATTTTTACACCTTTTTATTTATTTATTTATTTTACACCTTTTTATGATGTACAGTATGTACTCTGCTGCATTCAGGTGAAGTCAGCCAGGTGCATTGTGGGGCGCCGCGTCCATACCCTCGCCCCACCTGTAGGTGTCTCTGCAGAGCTGACCTCCCCTCACATAACTCTCTCACAAAGCCTTTTCTCCACTGCAGACCCTCCCCTCTCTCTGTGGACAGGCAGTCAAAACAAGCCGCTCACCACATGACCGCACACTGTACAAATACTGCAACATTACATCATTTATAGTACTAAGAACCACATAAAGTGCATGTAAGGATGTCATTTTTAAAACAAATTAATCAATTAACTCAAAAAATATCAGGGTTCATTGACTAGATTTTATTTTTTTGTTTACTTATTTTGACTTTTTTTTCTTGTCTTTTTTTTTGTCAAGTCATGGTCAAACAAAACCCGTTTAGGGGGGTTTCCAGTCTCGTGACACAATTTTTTTTTAACTAAAGTTCACATAATCAATAAACCTGTAATTAAATCAATAGAAAATGAATTATTTATTTGATTAGCTGCTGATATTTGGGACACTTTCAACAAAAAGCTGCAGCAGAAAGCCAATAGATACAAGATAACTTTCCATTCCATTATGCCACTTTAGAAAATGTCTCCTCTCTTCCTTCTAACAATCTTTTTAACTTTATCCATTCTTATAAAAAACTTTTTTCTTTTATAGTATTAACATATGTTATGCAACAGCACTTTACCAGTGGCTGTTAACTCCTAAATCACCAATGTGCTGTTATAACACTTCTCCATAGGACACTGTAATGGTGCTGAGAGAACGATCACGGCAAAGCTGTTTAATATTTAGGCAATAAGTCACAAGAGGCTTCAGAACAGCTGAATTGTGAAATCTTTTAATATATAAAATATATAAACTTAAAATCAACATTGTCAGCCAAGCATTTTGTTTAGAATTTGTTATTTACATATTTAAACTTATTTTATTGTACTCATCTTGCAAAATTGTACTCTTTATTTTTAGCTGTCATTTTTATTATACATTTTTAATCTTTGATTATATTTTATTTTGTTTTTATCCATTTTTTTGTATAGGATTTATATTTATTTTTAATCTTTTAAATCCATTTTATATTGTTTACATTGCCATCATTGTTATTCTTGTTTTTTTATTTGTTCTTAAGTTCTGTAATTCTGTAAGTTTTTATTTCATTTGTTTCATTGTTACAGTAACATTAAGTTACAGCATCAACATTTATTTTATAACTTGGTCATAATTTTTATTGTCTTTAATTTAATATTTTTGCTAAGTTTCTATGGGTTTTTTTCCAGTCTAAACTAAAAAATCTAAAAAATCTTATCAGTTTGTAAGTCATCTTTGAAGTTTTTCTCAGAAAGTCACTAACTCAACCACCTAAATTTAGTTTTTTGGGGTGATTTTAATTTAATTTAATTTTTAGACATATTGTTTATTATTCTATTTGTCATAATTTCTTGTAGAAAACTTTGAGGTTTATTGACTGATCTTTAAACAATGCCGTCAGAAGAGTTTCTCTCAAACAAACCAGCATCTTTCCATGAGCCGGCGGTCAGGCCTCCCAGAAACAAATTCATCACACTCCTGAAATACATAAAGAGGGCCTGAGGTATTTGTGCTGTGGGCTGAGTGTGAATTTGTTAGGTGATTAAAGGCTAAATATAGCCTGCTGTCTGCTCCGAGCTGAAGACTGGTGACTCAGTGAGCAGACCGAGTCTCTCTCTGGAGTAGATGCTTTTCTACCGCAGGGCCAAGTCGAGCTTCACAGGGAGGTGAAGAATAAATAAATAAATAAAAAAAACACCACTGTATCAACTGTCAAGACTTGATGTCTTTACTTATTCTTACCTCTCCTTACTTGTGATGAATTTATGGATTTTCACAAATTTAAAATGTTTTCAGGGATTAAAACAGTTTTAATTCAACTACTTCAACAACTCAAAACTGCTATTAAAGGGGATTTAAACATTTTTTTTAGTTTTCAAGTTTCAAATTTAAATTTAATTCATATCCCTTGGAAACAGGTCTCTTATAATCTCTGCTGCTTGTAAAACTGCAGCTTTTGTATTTTTTGGATTCAAAATTTACTTGATAAACACAAAAGCACTGTTTTAGTTCAGATTAGTTAGTTAGGATCCCCTTGAAGCATGAAGCGGTTAATTTTCCTGGGATCCACAAACAGACTTTACAGTGACAATGTTTGAATCTTTCTTCTCTCATTTCTCAAGTCTTAATTTCCTTCCTGCCTCTTTTGTCTCCACACCTGTGTGATTATCAGCTCTGCCCTGATTTGTTTCACCTGTTCCCCCTGTTGTCACCTGTCCCTCATTATTGTCTGCTGATTTCTGCTTGGATTTTGGACTCTTACACCTGTAAGATATTTCCCAATAAATCATTTAAATGTTGCTGCCTCCTCATCTGCATTTGGGTTCTCCTCTTTTTACCTCACCATCAGGAAGCTTTCTAGACCTGACCTCCCAAAACATTTATTTATTCCATAACTTAAAAGATGAGTTTGTTTTCTATTTAAATGTCCAGGTTTGTGAGATAATTATTAGTAGACAAACTTAAACACAGATAATCTATTTAATGGATCACTTGGCAAAAGCAATCAGTCCACCTTATTTAACTTTATGATGTACTAGTGCAGTGCCCGTAGGAACTATGCATTCATACATTACATGCCACACTACAACGTCTGCAACTCCATAAAACACTTACTTTTCATAAGGGACGCACACCATCCAGCACATACACATTGAACATTGATATTCGCTGGAAACTATTTGATATTATTAGTATCGCATTTTAAAACTCTGAAAGATAGGTAGGCTAAATAGACTTACAGATTAGATGAATCAGGGTGGAAATCCAGAGTGAATTGTGTTACTGACCAGGTGTAGGCCTATCACACAATGGGACGGAGCTCCATTAAAAGGCGTCCGATCGGAAACAGTGCAATGCCGCAACATATCCCAGGTAAATAATGATATTTTGACAAATTAAAAAATCTTCAAAATCGAGGATGCACACCTTCGTGCCATGCGCAAGTCACATATGAAATCTTAGGTCAGTCTGACTAACGGTCAGCGAGATATGCCCTAGACACACATCCACACACACACACACACACACACACACACATAGACGCTTCTTGCTTTTACAGATAGATTTTTATATTGTGAATCTGCTGAAATTCTGCTGTAATGGCTAAAAAAAGAGCTGTATTTGGCCCCACAGTGGAAACAATGCTGCTAACTGAGTGACGGGCTGAGGCCTCCAGTCAGTCGTGCCAACAGATCAACTATCTCCCATCACTCTGCAGCCACTGAACCAAAGAGCCCAGCACTCATGTACTGTGGTCTGTTGTTAGACTCCATGCCAAATGTCCCGTGCAAAGTAATCCTCCAAATACGTGCTGTTTTATCTCATTATCTAACTTACAAGACATTTTAGTTTCTAGTCCTGGGTAGCTTCTTCTCGACAGTCATGGATAAAGACAAACAATAAAAAACACATTTAATTTCAGACAAATAAACTGTTAAAAGGATGTAAACATAATGGTCAACTGAATCTCTACAGATTTAATCAATATGTTTAACACTGACATCACATAAGTGTCAAACATGGAGAACAAGCTTTTAGCTTCTTTTAGCTAAGTTTTAACATTATAGCTCTGAAATGTGTGATGTAGCTGATTGTTAAAACTCTAAAAGACAGCAAAAAAGCTTTTAGTATACAATCTGACAAACACACAAAAACAAGAACATAAAGATGGTAAACTTAGTATAAGATGATGTTCACTGTTTGCTAATGTTTTGCCTAACGTTAACAGTCAGATCATCTTATTCTATGTCAATGTAGAGTAGTTAAGCTTGCTGTTATGTTTTGTTGTCCCCTGGAGGTAGAAGAATCTATTTTTACAGTTGCCGCAAAAAAATTTACAGTTTAAACTGACCATCATATTTACTATGCTAATGTTCACTCCACTTGGTGGTGCCAAGTTATGTGTATACCTGGATAATAATTTGGACTGGCCCCTAAACACAGACGCTCTCTACAAAAAGGGGCAGAGCCTGGAGGAGGTGGTGGAGAGATGCACTGTCAAGATGTTCAAGTCCCTATTGAAATACCTGGATCATCCACTACACAAAACCTTTATGGACCAAAAAAACAGCAATGGACGGTTCCTCTCTCTCCGTTGCAGGATGGAGATATACAAAAGATCCTTCGCTCCTACAGCCATCAGGCTGTCTCATTCTGACAGAGCTAACAGGCTAACTGAATTTACCCTCTGGGATAAATAAAGTTATTTTGATTTGATTGATAGAGTCTATAGTTCACTCCCTATTTTAGCTGGTAGCAAGTTAGCGTTAGCTTAGTATTTCTAGCTAACATATTAGCACCTTGAGATTTTATTTAAAATGTAAAGTGCATCACAAATAAAATGTGTTATCATTATTATTATTATTATATAGATGTTTCTTTGTTAAGGTTTTGTGTTTGTTTTTAGTAGCATATTTTGGCTGTCTTTAATGTAATGTGAGCAGTCAGCTAATTTAGATAACTACAGCTAATTTATCTATTACAGCAACTATTTGGCCTTCATGTCTGATGCTAACAACGTACCAGCTAATATTCCTTCTGAAGTAAATCTAAACTAGATTGTCATAGTCTCATTCACATAGACAAGGTTGGTGAAAAAAATTATGTTAGCCAGATAAGCATCCAATTTAGTTAGTTCTTTTACTTTAGTTTTTTTGTTTTTAATAGCAAACGTTTGCTGTTTTATTGAATGTTGTGAACACATAGCAAATTTAGCTAACTACAGCTAGCTAAATTAGTATGAATTTTACTACTCCTAGCTAACTTTTATTTGTTGTACTTAACTGCTGTGATATGACATGAATTGTACTCATTTTTGTAGCTACTTCAGAGGTGTTTAAGGGCACTTTCCCACAAACTGTTTAATGCTACACTAGGTTAAACATGTTTGCAGTATTGCCATATTTTTCTTACAGTATCCCAAACTTATACTCTAACATGTACTTAGTCCGACTGTATCTCTTTGTATGTACTATATATGAGAAGTCTGTTTTATCTGTTGCTCTGTTAATGCCCACTCTGCCCAAAGATCAAAACGAGCTTTCCCAGCAGCTGTAAATTTCACCCACCTCTATCATGTATTGCACAGTGTTGTAAATTATCAGTCAGCTCTTGTGAGGGTGCAGACTGCGTTTGTGATAGATGTTTGACTTTCAGGTGCAAGACTGACACGCCCTTCTTATTTTAATTATTTCTGGATGTGGTTATGAAGTGGATCTGGCTGTTTGTGCGAGTGCCTCTGACTCAGCGTCACATTCTGACATTCGTTGTTGGAATGCAGAGCGAGGGAGTGAGCGGCGGGGAGGTCGGAGGTCAAAGAGTCTACAAAGAGAGTGATGCCAAAGACACTCAGAAGCTGTCCTGATGCCGATGTGGGCAGCACAGAACCTGAAAAGCAAAGAAGCCAGCAGTTAAGGATCAAGACCTAAATTACATAAAAATCTGGTTTGTTGACATATGTCACAACAAGGCAATACATATCTTACAACAATATATATATATATATATATATATAAATGAAAAACATACAGTGATTCACAAACTTAAAGGACAATATAAATTGTATGGGAATTTAAGTCTGCTGATTAAAGCATAAATAATTATGCATGCATCAATAATATTTCAAAAAGCAAAAAAGCAAATAAACATAACAATGCCAATTAAACCAACATAACAACCAATAAAAGTGTGCGAAATACAACAAATTATTCCAATATTTGTAAGCATATTTGCACCTTTCCAAACTTTGAAATGGGTATTTCAGAGAACAAATTACATATTTTTGGTCTCTCTATAATAAAGGCACTGTTGAATTAATCAACCCTGGAAATGTAAAATATTAAATACAGAAAACTGGATAAAAACAGGTATATTATTAAGTGGACACCACTTAAGAAACATGAGATGTGTCTGAAAGCTCTGACAAAAGCTAGTAAGTGGACCTTGAGATAACTTTTCTTTTTGTCTTAATAGTTTTAAAAAGTCACATCTGTCTAAGGAGATATTATGTGATATGTGTGTCATTGTTGGTCTGAACCTCATGTTTTCTGGGTCATTGGTGGCTAGTAGTTTGAGGCGTGGTAGTCAGGTATTAAAGTATTGGTCTTGTAAACCAAAGATCTTACTTACATTGCTGATTATTGAGAAATCTCTCTAAGTTAAATAAAAGAACATAATCAGACGGCCTTATGATTAATAGCTAGTGTTTTATCTTGATAGGGCAAGTTTTTTTCTAAGTAATAAGCAGCATCTCAGTTTCTGAATATTTCATCTTTCGAGTTTCTATTTCTTCTAAGACAACTTTTGTCCAGTAAATAACCATGTTTTTCCCCCCAGAGAAGTAAAAGGTGGAGGACAGGTTATGATCCTGGAAGTGGATTTTCCGATTGAATATTTAGTCTTGACCAGCAAGAATGAACAAGAAGCCTCAAAATGTACAGCATTAGCAACCAATTATGTCCATCATAGGCTGTCTGTGTTGTTATGAGAAAACCATTCTTTCCAAGAATTAGAGTTTAATCTAGTAAGTTTCTTCTACGTTTTTCCAGTGTAAGCATGTTTTCCCCTCTGGGAAATTAGAAGATCCTGGAAGTTTACCTGCCAATTCTGATGGAATTTTAATGGGAGAAGTAAGAACGCTTCAGATGCCCCCAAATTTTACTGCATTACCAACAAGTTAAATCCAAACACATAGGCCATCTTTGACAGTGTCATGAGAAGATCGCTCTCTGCATGACAATTTCATGAAACGGTTTCTCCAACAATTCATGTTCAACAATTTTGAGGTAATGGAGTCCCAAACAAACACGTATTTAAACCTGAAGTGACACTATTCTGACTTTGCCTTTAAATGTGATCTAGGGTCTGGATATGATGTTGTTATATTATCAAAAACTATTAATTATTTATGAACTATATTGATATTTTCTCATATTTGATCTTTCTGTGTCATTAAGATCTAGCAGCTAGTTGTACTTTTGAGGCTTGGTGGCCAAGTGGTAATGCAATGGTGATGTTCTTGTTGGTTTTCAATTGTGAACCCTGTAGGTTTACATTCTTACCAGCAAGTTCTTTGACGTAATCAGCTGCATCTCAGTTTCTTAATATTTGATCTTGCCAGTTTTTATTTTTGGACAATTGTGCCCAATTTATAACCATGTTTTCCTTATAAAAAGTTTTGTCCAAACGCAGAGTAGATCTTTGATGGTCTACACTGCCATGAGAAGACCGTTCTCTGCAAGGCAACTTGGAATAGTTTTTTCCAGGAATGAAGGTCCCATTTCGGAAGCCCAACAATCAGGTATTAACACCTCATTTTATGTTATTCTGGTTTTGCCTTTAAATATATTCTATTTGGTAAATCATATAATAAGAGCACTTAGACATAATGGTATGAAATGATCAAAAACAAGAACATGGTTTTGACAAGTGTTAAGGTGTTGGTCTTATAAACCGTTCATCATGGATTCAATCGCCATCCATGCCTTACTTTGCCTTATCATCTAATCTTGATTCTCAGTTCTCTTGTACCAGGTTAAAACTTCAAGTTACTCAGGTTAAATCTTTAGGAGTCAAGTCTCAAGTTTACAGGTCTATGTGTTGATGTATGAGGGATCCATAAATTTCACCCGTCGTGTTCATCAAATTTGAAAGCAAGAACAACGAATATGGTACAAAAAATTTATTTAGTAACAGTTTTGTAAACATTTGAGGTAAATGAACATTTACATCAACTTGTTCTTACAAAAGAATCATTCATACACAAGGCACTTCTCTTGTTTAAGACAGCATTGAAAACAGGTTGCTGTTCTGAGCATTGTGAGATGGTTCCTACTCCCTGACGAGCCAGAGAAATCATGCTCTGCATGAAACGTAAGAGGAGAGAGTTTTGGAGGAGTCATGGGTACGACGGGCTTTGAACACAACATCCTGTCAGGGCTTTGTATGCAGGGTTAGGGAAGGGCCAGCTACCCAGCTAACATTCTCTCAACAGTGGAGTCGTCTGACACGACGTCTAACCAGAGTCCCGACCAGCCTGTGAGAACAAACTCTCAGACTGGACTGATGTGAACACACAGAAAAATACCCCAACTGTCTTTTCTCTCTCATGTTTTTTTTTTTTTTTTGCTTTTATCTGCAAACTTTCATCATTATCCGAGCTTGAGATAAATAAGTTTCTTTTTAAATACTGCCTTTTCTGCCTTTCTGTGAAGAGCCACTGTGTTTCAGTTTTAAGACATTTTTTTTCCTTTGAGGATCATAGAGATTGGCAGTTTAGGCATCACACTCGCTCTTTCTCTCTCGCACGCTCTCTCTCTCTCTCTACTTCTACTACTACTACCAATATTAGCATTGTAGAACAGCAATTTTCCTTTCCTAAATGTGCAAATCTTTATCAACTACCAAAATGTAAACTTTAGGGATCAAAAAACAAATGCAGAGAACAAAGATTTTTCGTCATTTTGAACAAGAAACATGGATTCTGAAAGGCTGCTTTTACCTATGCATTTTGTATGTGTTTATTCTCCTCTTTGTGTTTCTGTTTGCACTAAATGTCATTTAAGCAACTTAAGTAAGATAGAGTGTGAGACATTATACCTATATGAGTACATATACTCTTACACCATACAGTACCATCATTTTGTGACCCCCGCCCCCTTAAAAATAAAAAATAAAACAGCTGGTACCACTTTGCTCTTACTCCAGTGTATTAACCTGCACATTAACTGCTGGAAAAGTGTTGTTCCTATAAAATACTGTGCACAAACATATTAGTATTTAATCATGTTGTTATACCCTGTGAGTGGAATATGTCCAATGCACATTTGCAGAGAAATTGACTTTGTACTTGTGACTCCCAGAGGTGAACTCACAGGATAATACAGTGGATTAAGGTTGTTGTAAAGCTTTAAAAAAAAAAAAATATTGAATGCGAGTGCCTGGGTTGTGAATGAACCAAACAGCACAGTAACACAACAGAGACAGAGGACTGTGGCTGATGATGAATTCAGTTAAAAGTGTGGGTTTCTAAAGATCTCTAAGAATCAAGATGAACACAACAAAATAGAAGCTGTCAAGGTCGACTGCACTGTGGCGTTTTGATACTCGCAACGCCAAGTCATTTTGTCTTCTTTCTCTTTTTTTTTTAATCGTAGCTGTTGCGCAATCACAAACTGACTACTACAAGTATGCAATTTAAATTCAATTAAAAAAATAGCACTTTTCAGAATAAAACCAATGAAGAAGCACATGAAATGTGTAACGGTGAAAATCATTAAACTCCCAAAGTTGCTCTCAAACTTTAGATGAAATGATTAAAAGGGGGATTGTAAGTTTGATGGCAAATATATATGCCAACAATCTCACCATAAAATAGCTGTTTAAAGTCAAACCAAACAGCTTTGGAAGTTTGACTGTCTGAAGGCGAATATTGTTATTCTTTATATCAAATGGTGGCGGCCATTTATCATATACTGTCTTCAAGATACTTTGAAGGTAATATGTGCAATTATTGGAGAGCATTTTTTTTTCAGACATGTTGACTGAAGGTGACGCTGAAAGAGGCAGGCATGAGGGACTCTGCTGCTATTTTCTTCTTTTGTAAACTAACACTTTGGGGTGGGGGGACCATTTTGATCACAATGTTATTGAAGATTTAGTGCTCGTTGAGGCCCAGGTGCATTCTGGGCATCACAGGGATGACTTCAACCAGCAGTTTTGACCCATATCCTGTCCTGCGCTTATGTCTGTTTATTCTGAGGACTCTGGGAACATCACATCAGTCCATTATTATCCATTCCGTCTCATTTACAACATCCATCTGCAATGGATCATCATGGGTAAAACCAAGCGAACCTTGAGAATTTGTCAGTGAATCGGTGAGTTGTAGGGCTACACATGCTGGCATGCACAACTACAAGGAACACGACACATTAAATGTTTGTTGATGGAACCTCTTCCTAGATTAATTATGTTGAACACAACAGGTGTTCAATTGTGTAAAATTCAGTAAGTGCTGCAGCAAAAGACCTTCCAGGTTAAAGGACAAATGTTGGAACAACCTGTTGACATGTAGTGCAACGCGCAGTGCAAGTTTGCGCTGCCAATCTGACTTTGGAAACCAGATAAAAATAATGAACAACATACATGTGAGCATTGTCTGGCTGCACATCGAATAACTCAGCTGTACAATAATGCCACCAGTGATTAAAAAAAAAAAAATACAGTCCTTGTTTTGACAAATTATAATTTCCATTTGTAATCAGTCCTTTAGGCTCAACAAGAAGAAGGACAAGATAGAGAAACACCATGGAATCTTTCCCCCAAAACCAAACACGTTGGTGAGATGTGTCCATTTTGATGCAAAATTATGACATCACAATGTCCTTCGCTGCAAGTGGAGCCTTCTGACTTCAGCATGATCACATTTTATGTGTGTAAATTAAGACTATCCAAAAAAAAACAAACCTTGCCTCAACTAATCTACAACTCACCGATTGCACTAAATCAACGACTGCTGCTGATCGAGTCATTTCACATTTGCCGAACCCCTTTTCTGTTATTCTGCTCTCCTGTCTCTTGTCACTTTGCCTTCTTTTGTTTTTAGAATTTTTTTTTTGTCTTTTTTTTTTTTTTGTCTTTTTTTGCTTTATGCATGTGTGAGATTTTTTTCTTTTGTCTGAGAATCACTGTGTTTTGGGGTGGGGTTTGTGGAAGCGGGGTGTTGGTCAGGGAGGGTTTAGGGACATGGAAGGGCTGAAGCGATTTAGACAGCCAGGTCGCTCGGCCTGGCCCTGATGCTGCTGCTCTTGCTGGCCCGACTGAGCCGCCGGGGATCTGTGCTGACTGGAGGCTCGTGCATCTCCACAGTGGTGGTGGTGACATGGCCTTCATCCTGCTCGCTCTTTCCACCACTCCAGCTGTCTGCGTTGGATGCCATGCCGGGACTGCTGCTGCTGCTGCTGCTGCTGGAGGCGGCAGTGGCAGTTGAATTGGTGATGTTGGTGTTACTGGTGGTGATGCTGGTTGGAGGGAGCAGTGCAGCATCCACAGGTTGCTGCTGCTGCTGCTCCTTGTCAGTGCTGGTGGAGGAAGAGGAGGAAGGGGAGGGGGAAGTGGCCTTCATCTCCCGAGTCTGCTGCTCGGTGGCCAGGTTGGCCCAGTTCTGCTGCGTGGCCAGCCTGTGGTTGTTGTTGTTGCTGATGTAGTAGTGGGAAGAGGGAGAGGGCTGGTGGAGGGACTCCTCCTGCTGGAGTTCGTCCATCTTGAACTCTGCTGCCGAGGGCACAGCTGCCGGCCCCAAGGGCGGCAGGAACGCCCCGCTGCCCGCCGTCATATCTGTGTAGTTAGGAGGGTAGCTGAGGCTGGATGGGTCAGTTCTGGAGGCCGAGGCCAAACACTCAGGCTCTGCAATGTTGACGCGGCGCAGCGACTCATGGTCGGGGGCAAACTCATTCGTCATGCCCTGTTTAACTTTCTTCCATCCAAGGTGATAGATCTCTAACAAATTCAGCAAAAGAGACACGCAAGCCACCACAAGCATAAATATAATAAAAATAGTTTTTTCAGTTGGCCTCGATATGAAGCAGTCAACGGTGTTGGGGCAGGGCCAACGTGCACACTTGTACAGGGGCCTCAGCTGGAAGCCATAGAGGAAATACTGGCCCAAAATGAATCCCACTTCAAACAGGGTCTTGAAAATAATGTTGAACACATAGGTACGCAGCAATGCGCCTCTGATACGGATTTTGCCATGCTCGTCCCTGATTGGCGGCTTCTCCTTCTTGCCGCCTCCTCCTCCGGCTTCGCCACCATTTCTATAAAGGAGTTCTTTCTCCTCCTGGAACCTGTTTGCCTTGCGCATCTCCTCCTCCTTCTCCTTCCGCTTCTCCTCCATGCGGACGATGTGTAGCACGTGGCCCAGGTAGATGAGGGTCGGCGTGGACACGAAGATGATCTGCAGCACCCAGAAGCGGATGTGCGAGATGGGGAAGGCCTCATCATAGCAGACGTTCTCGCAACCGGGCTGTTGGGTGTTGCAGGTGAAGTCGGACTGCTCGTCACCCCAGACCTCTTCGGCTGCGGCCCCCAGCACCAGGATCCTGAAGATGAAGAGGACAGTCAGCCAGACTTTGCCGATGACCGTTGAGTGCTCCTGAGCGTTCTCCAACAGTCGCCCCAGAAAGCTCCAGTCGCCCATGCTTCAAGATTTCTAGCCTATGGAGAAAGTACAGGCTGGAGCGTAGAAAGAAGGAAGAAACGGCAAAACAAAAAGAGAAGAAACAGACAGAGAGAATGTTTAAGAAACGCGTATGAATCTGTACTCAAAGTTGGTCTGAACAATTGTGACATGAGGCCTTACCCGGAGGTTAAACTGTCTACACATACGAACACACAAGAACACACAAGGACATGGAGGAGAGCGGCGGTGGCAACTACAGCCCAACATATTTCTCGTTTTTAGAAAACGCTTCAGAAACCTGCCACGTCGGCATCCGATATCGAAAACAAATCGAAACACAGCATTCGCTTCAAACACTGGCGCTTTTTAGCAGCTCGTATACTGTAAAGGCCACCTGTTTGACTGAACCCTGGTTCACTCTCCCTTTCTCTCTCTCTCTCTCTCTCTGTATGTCAGGCCTGTCTCTCTCTCTCACCTGCTCGCTCCACTGCCCAGCAGGCATGTGCTGAGATCAACATTATAATGCTCGAAAACAGCATTTAGCAGAGATGGGGCTCTGGCGGTGTGGTGTGGCACATGCACACACACACACACACACACACACACATACACACACACACACACACACACACACACACACACACACACACACACAGACACACACACACACAGACACACACACACACACACACACACACACACACACACACACACACATACAGAAACAAATACTTACATACACACATACATACACACACACACACACACACACACACACACACGCCACCCTTCCATCCTCTCTCTCCCTGTCAACTGTAAAAGCCCGGGGGATCAAACTGAAACGTTTTACTGTAATTTGAAAAAATATAAGAAATTCATTAATTGTGATAAATTCTGTATTTTCTGATATTTAACTTTTTTTAAACTCTAGAAGTGGACATTTTTATTTGAAAAGGCTTCTTGTTGTAATTTTCAAGACATTTTAATTTTATTCTTTGATTAATTTTGATTATTCAGTCTTTAAAATGTCAGGGGAAATCCAAGTTGGTGTCTTTTAATAGCTGGTTTTGTTTAAACAATCCCAGATATATTCAAACACAATTCTAGAAAACTGAGAAAATTAGCATATCCTCATATCAGAAAAGCAGAAACTAAAGAAGTTTGGTTATTTTGCTTGACAAATGACTTCATTAATCAATAATAAGATTTTTCTATTGATTGACTAGCTTTCTTAGCTTAATCTTACGTTGTTTAATGTCACACATTTAATGCTTAATAAGTTTATAACTGCCATTTATACAGGCAACCTTTTCAAGTTTAAGTAGAACAAATAGATAGAAAAGCGTTTTGGGCAAGGTTTTCTTTACAGCTTCAAGACAGTATGATGCACATGAAACGCACAATTTTAAACAACAGATTAAACACACAGAGCAGAGGAGAAACTTACTAAAATATTCTTGCGTTAAAGGTAATAAATCCATCGACTAGGGTTCACAATATGTATGACACCTGGAAGAGAAAAAAACTTTAGACAATCAGGCAACATTTAATTAACTTTCTTTAAGACTTTAGACTTGAGTAAAGTTAGCAGATCATAACTTATGAACAAAAGAACACGTAAAAAGTTCTGTGCATGTTCGGATCAATCATTCAGGTTTATTCAGGTTACAGACAAACACTTCTTGCTTCAAAAAAAGTTATAAAGATTTTGCATTTGAAATACCCACTATAAATACTGTTACGTAGTATAAAAAGAGATTTAAGTTTGAGGATGCTGCTGAAGTTAGTCCCAAAGTTTTGTACCATTTGACCTCATGATGACTTAATGTGTTAGTGGCGAACTTTGACTACATTACTCTCAGTTTCACAGCTATTTGTGGCATTTCTCTCAGCAGACAGAGCCAGGTTCAAATACAAAGCCATACCTGCCAGGCTGACAATACAGACTGTGCCAGAGTCCCCAGACTCCCCGAAAGCTTTGTAAGGCTTTTGTCTTCTTGTTTTAGTAAAAAAAAAACACACTAAAAAACTAATAATAATAATAATAATAATTACCTGTTGACTTAACTTGATCTTACTTGTCTCCCACTTAAGCAGAGGAAAAACATTGACAGCAGTGTGTGTCCGTCATACCTTTACACCGGAGATGTCATACTTAAAAACGAAAAGCAAATCCATCTGCCATCATTGGTGCCATCATTTGAGTGCGCTGAAATGCGTGTGAAACTCCGGCGGCTGCAGCGACCCTCCCTCTGTCTCCCTGCTCCCAAACCTCCTGTCAGCTCAACAAACTCTTTTAAAACTCTGCCTCTCAAACTCATTCATGTACAAACTTCTCCTGTCCTGGCTGTCTGTTCGTCCCAGGCCCGGTAAACTTGCGCAAGGAAAAAAGTTTTTTTGTTTTTTCCCCCCCTCCTTTTTGTTGTTAGTTTTTGGAGGCGGCTTGGAGTCGGAGATGAGGCTCGGTTAAACGGAGCTGCCTCCCGTTTCCAGCCATGTCTGGACTGTCACATTGTGTGACCATGCATGAGTGAATCCACAGAGTCATCAGCCTGTCCGGTGTCACACCACGCCCCTGCCAGCCTCCCCAAAAACCTGCCCAAAATGTGCGAAAAAATTGAAAACGTTCCCCCAAAACTTTAGAGTAAAACGTGAACGTGCTCTGATCTTGACCCACTTGTTTACACTTATTTACTTTTAAGCGCTTCTTGTGTTTTTAACTGGCTGCTTGTGTTTTATTCCAGTCGTTGGCTTTTTAAATTACTCATTTTTATGTTGTGAAGAAACGTGCTATATAAATTAATTTTTAATTATTTTGCAACCAAAAAATACATTAAAAACCTCTCGAAAAGTTTGCCCTAAATATTTTAACTCTAACAGCTAATAAACAATTAAAAATGCATTAATGCTGACATATTTTAGGAAAAAAAGCACTATTAAGTGGTCAGAAACTCATTTTTGACCTTATAGACACACTGTACTCTTATAATATATATAATACTTTAAAATATCATGGTTCAATATGCAGATGCATAACAGCATAATATCTGCTAATTAAAAGGATTAAACTGTGGTGAAAAAAGTGAGAATAAGACACTATCAACTTAGCAGTCTTTCATCAAGGACCACTTTGGAAATAAATGTTTTTGATGAAGTGCTACTCTCTGGGATTTTATACATGATACTTTTTGGAATTATTATGCTTTTAGATCCTAATCAAATAGTCCATCCCCACAAAAAACAACAAAAAGATGAATAAAAACACCCTCCCTTGTCCCATCCAGTGGGTAGCTGCAGGACGTCATTGCATTATATGAAACAGGCATACTGTACACAAGACAATGAACCACACAGTTGTTGTTTTTTTGACTGATTTATGAAAAAAAAAAGACTTCAAAGATCAAAGTGCGAATGTGATAAAAACATCTCAGGTACAAAACACAATTACAAACCTTTTAATATCTTCATTTCTTGCTCAGAAAAGCTGCTTCATTAGTATCATGTCGTTTGTTAAAAGCAGACTACTAAACCTAAAGACTGGAAATAAATCTCAATAGAAAAATGTTTTTAAAAAAACAAACAAGTATTTTGGGACTGGAATGAATCAGGCTCGTCCCCTTAAAAACACGTCATTGCTGCATCAAAATGTTGTGTCAAAATGTAATTTGGCTGTTACAGAAAGCAAAGAGGTCAAAGGTCAATGTGGAGCAGACGACAAAGTAATGTTGCAAATATTTATCTTGAATCTGCATTCTTTGGACAATATTTCCATTTAAAAATGTCAAAATTACACTTCATTTGATAACTCAACTGAACTGGATCATTTATAACAGAATATGACTAATCTATATTTACTTATTTTTAATCTACTGTCCATATTTTCTCACTTTTACAATCTTTTCTAATCAATATTCTCACTGTTCACATGAGGTGATTTAAAGAAAGAAAAAAAAGGTATAATTTAAGAAATTAGAATTAGTATTTTTAGATACACAGATGTGAGTAATCCAGCTCAGTTATTCCTGGATGGGAGGGAGGACAAAGACATTTTCACTTTGAGACCGGCCCGTAGTGCCACACGTTAAGAGGGCGAGCAGTGATTAGTGCGGGGGCTAAATAAGGCACATGCTGAAAGCTGATACAGCCAGCTGGGGTCCGTACATGCTGCAGCAACAACACGAGTCCAAATAACACCGAACTGCCAGATCTGAGTCGGACAGGAGAACGTCTGCATGGTGTTTCAGGAGGCAAGGATTAAGAGCTCTAGGCTATTAAAGGGACAGTTCACCCCCAAATTAAACATGGTTCCTCTTACCTGTAGAACAGTTGATCAATCTAGATTGTTTTGGCGTGTGTTGCAGAATGTTGGATATGTCTGCTTTCTCTCCAATATAATGGGACTAGATGGCACAAGAAAATACATTTAAAATACCCAACAGCAATGTCTTTTTCCAGAAAAATCCTGACCCTGTTTTGAACAGTTTCATGTACAAACTACACCAGAAATAAAATAGTTCATACATGAAACTGCTCACGAAAACTTCTGTGCATTATCTTGGGTAACAATTTCAGGATTTCTGTGAAAAGACATTGCTGTTGAGTAATTGTGATGTATTTTTTGCCGCTTTGAGTACCACAAGGGAAGTGCCATCTAGTTCCATATGTTTGAGAGAAGCAGACATCTCTAAAGCCATATCTCACACCAAAACAATCTAAATTGATACATTGCACTACAGGTAAGAGGAATAGATAACTTTAAATACATTTACATTATCAAAAATGAATTGGAATCCTATAACAAGAGAAGTTGCTTGTACAGCTTAAATATACTGCTTTTTGAAAGTAACTAAAAGCGTCTTCAGGAGCAAAAATATTGAGTGAAATATTAATTCATGTGTATCTAGAAATCACTAAATGCTTGACAGATTTAGTATATTCACAAGCTGTTTGTATTAACATCACTCAGTCTTTCTGAATGAATCTTTCAGTCATGTCCCATTTGTTTTTTGACCCTTTTTTTAACTTTTGATTTCCAGATCCAGACCTGTATAGGTTTCTATGCATTTACTGTCTGCAGAATAAAACATCTTGTACATCGTGTTTTTCACCTGGCGTGCACATGTGAAAATATGCTCATTCTCAGGGAATTTAACTCATGTAAGGAAAACACTTCAAACCTCTCCAGTTCAAGTAAAAGACAAAAGACATTCTGATCTGATTTAACAGCAAAGAGCATCAAATCTACTAAACCACTGTGTAAGATTTCATCATGTTATATTAATATCTTAATAATCTTGTGCAACACACTTCTCAGTAATTATAAACACACAAAAATGAAAAGACTACAAAGTTATTCTACTATGAATTTAAAAACGTCTTGCTACTGCCACTTGATTCAACACAGCAGTATCATAAAAACGCATCTGCTTTTATCAATTAACAAGAATTAAAAATAAAATGTAAGCTTTTGTAAACTAGAGACTAAAACAATCTTTTTTTTCCTGCTTCACTTTCATGACTTCATTTGTTCTCCTTCCTCTTCTTTAAGAAATCCTTCAGGCTTCGAGGAAGGTGTTTGTGCTCTTGTGAGGTACCACTTGGAACCACTAGATGTCAGCATAGACTCATTCTTCTCAAAACATTCAAGCAACTTCAAACTGTGAACAATAAATAAAAAAAACGCTATCAATCATCTAACCAACTGTGTGAAAAGTAAGGTGACACTTGTGATCATGTGGAAGATCCACATAAGTAAAGATAATAATAACACCTTAAGCAGGCCCTTTAAGTAACACTTACTGGTGGGAATGCAACCAGATTTTAAAGTATACTTTTGTTTGATCCATCAATGTAGTTCTTTTTGCACCAGGGAAGAACATATTTTAACTCAGCTACATAAGCTGCTGTTGAGCTTAACTAATCTGTTGTGGTGCTTTTGAGGTTCCCACATTCTCAGTTTCACCTCCCCATTAGACATTTCTATTGGATGCTCACATTTAGAGCCTAATTACCAATGTTAGACACAAACTGTGACCATAATAGGTGGTTGGATTTACAGTTTATGTTTTTCTTCTCCCCCACCGCTGATGGTTCCCCTTCAGCACATCTTATTGCTGGTCGAATCCGTGTTGGAAGACAGCAGCATCTCGTTCTTTTTGTTCTGCAGATGGGCATTGTCCCGCGTCACGCTATCCGTGTTGGTGTATGGGTGTTTCCTCCTGGTCGACCTGTTTGAGCACCTCATGAGCGCCTTGCCGATGAGGTAGCACAGCTCGGCCACGTTCAGCACCATGCAGATGGCAGACGAGGACACCATGAAGATGGTGAAGATGGTCTTCTCCGTTGGCCTGGAGATGAAGCAGTCCACCTTGTTGGGGCAAGGCCACTGCTCACACTTCACTAGCCGGCGCATCTGGAAGCCATCGTAGACAAAATACAGAGCGTACATGAAGCCGCCCTCAAATATGAGACGGAAAAACAAGCTGCAGGTGTAGGTCCACCACAGAGGGCCTGCGATTGGCAGACGCCTCCTCTTTAGCGTCTCCAGGTCGGTGTCTGAAGGTTTCTCGGGGCCATTGGAGGCCAGCATGGTTCTCTTATCCTCTCGTTTCCTGTAGGCGACGTGCATTGCCACAAGCAAGGCTGGCGTAGACACAAATATCAGCTGCAGGCACCACAGGCGGATGTGCGACACAGGAAAGAAGTGGTCATAGCAGACGTTTTTGCAGCCGGGCTGCTGCGTGTTGCAGGTGAAGTCTGACTGTTCGTCCCCCCAGACGCTCTCAGCCGCCACCACCAGGATGGTGATGCGGAAGATGAAGAGGACTGAGAGCCAGATCTTTCCTAGACTTGTGGAGTGTTTGTTGACACCGCCCAGCTGGGCATAGAGCGCCCCCCAACTCATGGTGGTGAAGGCGTCTCTGGAAGATCACACCACCTGGAGAAGGAAGAAATTCAGGAAAAGGTTAACAACATAGAACTAAAGTTCTCAATCTTTTTTAGCCAAGGATACCTGACGAGGTAAGATGTGACTTGGAATGATTTGATGTAGCTTATCTGTTCTCGTTAACAGTTCAAAGGTATTTAGATGAAAAGTATCCACAGGATTTTGTAGCTATCCCACAAAGTAAATGCAGTGATTTTCACAGGTAAATTTTGTTCATTTATGTTGCATACAGACTGCAGACGGGAGGGGAGGTGGTTGGCACAAACCCAGGACTTTAACACAGGAGACCGACCTTTATGTCCTGTTGGGAATCCTTTACTCATGTTCTAGGTCCCTGAAGTAACAGTGTCTTTCACAATACAAATATTACCACCGTTAAAAGCATAGAATGTCACATGTTTAAAACAGTAGTCGTTATCTTTTAGAATATCTTATGAACTGTTTGATAAGGTTTTCATAAGGAATCATATTCAGGAGAAGATGTTTCCTATTTCTTACACTGCTATCGTCATCATCGAACACCAGAGAAATTGTTCTTGGGCGCGTTCACACATTTTCAAACTTAACATTGGCACATATGTTTGGTTTCTGTTCACTTCCATTCAAAGTGAGCAATGGAACGAATAAAACATTTGCTTCTAGCGGCAAAAGCGAGGCTGTATTTTTGCCAGCATTGAGTTCAACTTTGGTGAACTATAACTTGCAAAGTCACAGCCTTAACCAATCCAGGTTGTCCTCATGAAAAGTATTTTTGTTAAGGATACAGATTAATTAATAGATGGTGGGATGGCAAAAACCCAGGGCTTCCATGCAGGAGACTGACGTTCATGTCCATGTGGAAACTTCTTTACTTGTGTTCTTTGTCACTTATGATCACCCTTCAATTTTTTCCTGATCTTAAATAAGTGGTTTTGTTGCCTAACTTTGAGTACTCCGTATGACAACATAACTGTACAATATTAAACACAGATTGTTGCCTGTTTACTACAGTGACCATGACAAGTTTTAAAATGGCCATCGTTCATTTTTTGGATCATTCAATTCAAATAGTAAAGCTTGTGTATGAAATCCTACGGACACGTTTATGAGAATATGTAGACTAATCGTATAGAAGTGCACTGCCCACATGCAGCATGAATATTGCCTTGGAAGGTGATGGTCCGGGCTTGTGACTGTGCTGTTAGAGGAAAAGTTGGACACATTTCTGCAGATTCTAAGATGTACTGTTAAATAAGAACATAGTGCCAAAAACTACTATCATTTTAAAATCAAATTAGCATAAATCAAATAGCAGAATTTAGCATATTTATGAACATTTGAGCTTCTACTTTTCTCACAGAATTTCTGAGTTGTTCCTGTGGTTAAACTTCAGCTCCCTTGTTTGCTAGTATACCAGAGGTTTTATAAGATATTTTTTGACAAACCAAATACGGGGTAAAGTGGGATTTCAAATCAAGAATGAAAAAGAGACTCAAATCCTAGGACATAGTGGTCCAGGTCTGTGATAGATTTGGTGCCACAAAAAGAAAGTGCCAGTGCAACAAACTTTATATTGCTTTAGATACCACTTAGAGTGTCACTTTGGGCAGCCAGACAATGAAACAGAAAACTGAAAAACAATGAAAAATTAATTTTATAGAGTACTCAGGTGAGAAAATTCGGGAGTATCACTATAGTCCCTGTTAAACCAAACAGAGATTTTAACGTATTTTATTCTATAACCACTGCTAATATGATTTGAATATTAATAGTTTTGATATAAAATGTGCATTACTTTTCTTTACTACATTTGTTGTACTGTTTATTTTTTTAGTGTCTTAGACCAGTGTCTTTGGTTTTCATGAAACTTTTTTCTTAGTCTTGCAACACGAGATAATCTTTCCTTTTATCTTTATTCTTAATATCCTTAAAATAAATCATTCCTTTCGAATATTGCTAACTGCTTTAATAACGCGAATATTTTTCGCTTTTTTCGCTTTGGTTCAGTTGATGGATTTCACTTCTGCAAAAGTAGAACAATAAACGCGATCTTTCTGAAGATTACACATTTATTAAACTAAAAATAATAAGGATTAGGATTATTATCAATACCATAAGAATTAGTGTTTTTTTTTTTGTTTTCATCGAAACTAAACCCTACTAATAAATTAGGGCGAAGTGCAACGAGTTCACAAATCTAAATATAACATCAATAACTCACCTGTTTCTGTGGAGATTATCCAAAAATATTCAATCAACTTTCCATGAAGAGAGAAACAATTAGTCCTTCTTTTTCTGTGATGTAGATAAACTTTCCCCCGAGTTTAGCTTGTTGGGGACGAAGTTTGTTTGCCTTGTCTCGTCCTATCCTCCAGCTGAGTGAGACACACCTGAGGCTGCAGGAGGCTTTCACCCTGAAGACAGTAAAGGGGGAGGAGGGGGAGGCGCCGGGCTCAGGGTGGGGCCAGGAGACAGGCATGGCCTACTTTTGTCTTGTGCATCACGTCAAGAATCATAACGTCACCCTGTTAAAAATAATCGCCTAACTCATTTTTTCAAGTTTTGCAGGAAACACAGAAAACTTCACCAAAAGTGTAACATATAACATTTATTGATCATTTTTACTCAAAAAGGATGTAACAAAGGATGGCTATTGGCATAGTGTGCTGTGTGTAAATTATGTAACTTAAGAGAAATAAATCACTTAGGCAATTTTTTGCACATGCCTTTGTGACTTAAGCAAGATATGGTAACACTTTATTTTGAAGGTTTCTAAATAGGATTCACACAAGCCTGTCAGAAACATGACATGACAAGTGTCACGAGCATTAATGTTACGTCAAAGTGTCATTAATGTTCATGACACACCCCATGTCATGTTTATTACACGCTCATGTCACTCTTTTGTTCACCTTCAAAATAAAGTGTTACCATATCTTGCTTAAGTCACAAAGGCATGTTAAAAAAATTGTCACATTTTATTTTGACTTAGGCATAATAAATCCGCTTAAGTCACACACTTGACATAGGCCATTATCTTAAAGGGGTAAAATCACATGATCTGATCAACTGAGGATGTAGGCGATTTTACCATAGGTGGCCGGCGTCATGAAGAGATGATTTAGGCAAAAAAACAAAAACAATTTTCACAAAAAAATATTTAGGCGATTATTTTAACAGTGTGCCGATAATTAGCAGATGGAGGCTTTACTTGTATGAACATTCATAAGCTCAGTGATGGAGGAAGTTTTCAGATTCTTCACTGAAGTAACATTTTAAGATGTAGGAATTTTGCTTAAGTATAGCCTACTTAAGTAAAAGTATGTAAGTATAATCCGGTAAATCTACTTAAAGGGACACCACATGTTTTCCTTTTCCTTACAGTTCTTATCAGTTTAGATTGTTTTGGTTTAAGCTGCCAAGTGTTTGAGATATTTGCTGACTTCTCTCAGATGTAAAGGAACTAAGTGGCACTCGGCTCAAAGCAAAACAGCAATGTCGCTTTTTGGAAATCATGATTTAGTTATTTGAGAAATTAATACACGCCTTTTTTGTCTTTTTTTTAATTTTTTTTTTAAATAATTGTATACAGTAGCCCTATATAACCTATAACATGTTTATTTTTCATATATGTAAATACTTTTTTACACTATTATTATATATTTTTTTATTTTCATTTTTTTGTTTAGTATATTTTTTTACTTTTTACATTTTTTTCTCATTTTTCTTTTACATTTTGTATTTTATATATATTTACAATTTTTCATTTTATATTTGTACATTTTTATATCCTTTTTTTTTTAACATTTATTCTTTTCTCACTTATTAGACAGAATATAAGGTATATGTAGCTATATATTTCCACACATTTTATCTAACCTGTAATTAATGTACACATCTGATACTGTATAGTTACTAATAATATATAACCTATAGTTTAATGTTTTTTCTTTAATAATTTTATATTTTGTTTTTTCTTTTCATTTTTTAATATTTCATATTTTATTTTATATTTTTAAGACAATAAATGAGATATATGTGGCCATATACTTAAACAGACACATTGTCCTCACCTGTAATTTATGAACACATCTTATACTGTATATTTTAATACAGTATATAACCTCTACAGCTTAAATATGTTTTTATTGTTGTGGTCACATTGGCTGATGTAGGCCTCACAGTAAGATCATGTGATGGTCACTGTGAGTTGATATCACTGTGAAATGAAATTTGCAACGTGAGCAGCAGGAAATGTCACAGTGTGTGTAAGAAGCACTCATGACATGTTTCCATTCATTGTTTCCTGGGAGTCAGGACCTTATCAGGAACCAGTTTCAGGAACCACATCATCCATTTGTTTGGCTGAAAGGAACAGAGACCACAACAGTTCTCATCCAGACATGTTTAATGTTTGAATTCATGGTTTTATTGTTTCTTTATGAATAGGATTTAACATGTTGTATTGAGTGAATGTAGTTCAATATAAAAACAGTTTTGATTCATCAAAATATTTCACTGAATTAATTTATCCTGGAGACCTTCATGTGATGTGTAGCACCTGGTTAGACGATTGCTTAGAGATCCAGTCCCTTGATTTCCACAATATTAGTCAATGTTAGCAGCCCAAAACATTAAGTATACTGTCCATAAAAGGCCATTTGAGAGCACAAATGTTCATAATTGCTAAATGTCACTCCCAAAATATCCTTTTTTTTTTTAAAATTTAACTTGTTATAAACTGAGCTGATCGTCTCCCAAAATTCACAGATTTCTTTAGTCAGAATCAGAAGTTTTCTTGTAAGCTGATCTTAGTGGTCCTTCTTCAGCTTGGCCAGACCCATGAGGAGCTGGTCCCTCCGCTCCATCCGAGCCGAGAGATGCTGCTGGTCGTTGGGAATCAGCTCACACATCTCCTGTGGGCAGCAGCGAATTAAACGTGAGGAAAAAGCGAAGAATAAAAGGCTTTCAGGTGACATATGCACTCCAATGGAAAATAATGGATGAGAATATAAATTATTGGATTTCTAGGAGGTTAGAACCCAAAAGATACGGATAGGATTTTTAAAACAAATAGCAATTTTGAGGGGAAAAATTACAGACATGGTGGCTGATATAGTACATTGAACATGAATGAAAATAAACTTTTTCTATGAGAATTGTAAATTGAATTGTCAGAAGGCTGCTTTCATTAGCAAATAACTTTATGAAACAATATTTTACATATTATTAATTGGTTACCAATTCTATAAATGAACACTGAGAAACTAAATAAATTGCTAAAACCCATTTCTAAATCACCCCAAGCATTGTTTTCATCATTAAAGTTGTCATATCTGTGAGATGACCATGTGTTTGTGATAGGCCAATATCAGCAGATAAATTTGGCTAACCAATGCATTGGTCAGGCCCTACTGAGTATATACAATTGTTTGTTTTTAACTGATCCTGCCAACATGTTTTGTATTTGGTTGATGTTTGCTTTTTTGGTCAGATAAGAGGGGTATGTTCCAAGATCCTATGTTTTTGATATAAACTAACATTGTAAGAAACAGCTGTAACAAGACATTGTAACAAGACAGTTTTTGTTTTGCAAACAAATGAAGGGAGTTAGACAGTTCACATGCAATTTGAATGGATAAAATCACCATTGTGGAGATGTCAATGTACAGTATAACATCTGTAGGCGATAAGCCGCAGGTGGGTGATTCAACATGACTGAGAACGTAAAACCCTTTAAAAGATCTTGTAAATGTGGTATAAAGTGGATGTGAAGTTGGGGAACACAAGTCCCTGGGAACATTGATAGGCTCCCCAGATAACTGTAAATACCCCTGATTACATACTGGATACCATGTGTTTAGTACCAGCTAACACAGGCATTGGAGACACGTAAGGTATAATTCCCACAGTATCTTCGGATTTAGTCATGTGGTCCAGCAAACTCAGTTGGACATGCTCGTGTAAAGCTTGTAGTTGGACTCTTACTGATTGGATGGGAATCCTTCATGGTATGAAATACTGTTAATACTGTTAAGCTGACAACATGATGCGTTACAGACATAGTAACTTATTCTGTCTGTCTGTTTGTCTGTCTGCAGCTCTCTACAGTCCACAAGAAAAGTGTGACAAGGACTGCAGCACATAGAGAAATAGAGATATGGTTGAAACTGAAGGGCAACACCTTCTAAGCAGTTGAGTTCTTACAGCTTTTCAGTTGAGACTAAAGCTGAAAGTAAGATTCAGTGTGAATGGCCAGCAGAGAAATTATGTTGCAGCAGTGGTTTGAGAAGTTTACTGGATGATTTGATACTTTTTTTCCCTGGGTTGACTGGCTGGAGTTGCTGTTGGGATTTGTTGTGAATCCAAACTGACGACAGCTTCTGTCCTCCATGAAGGAGCGAGTTGCAATCTTTTAAGAGCCACCTTTCAAACTTTAAGGGTGGTAAGTGTTTGATACTCAAATCTTGGCTTTCAGCAGTAGTATTTCTTTAAAACATTAAAGGGTGACAGTTTTGCGTTGGGATTTTCTTGTTCTTGCATGCATAGCTGCCTTCATACTTTCACAGTCACAGTAGATATTTTGCTCCTCATTCTGTAAAAATACAATTTTAGTCACTTTGCATGTCCTCAGTAGAAATAAGACTTTCTTAACAGCTCCAAACTCCTGATGTCCAGGCTTAAAGGGGTTTCTAAGGGCAGCAGAAAACAAGATAGCTTGCTATCACTCTCCAAACTAGTTGACCTTGAACTATTTATTGCACCGGCTCATGGTTTCCTCACATAGTGACCTTCTGCGGCTAACATTTTAACAGCATTGCATGTGACTTAGTCAAATAGTCATGCCCACATAGGAGTGAGCATTTGGCGTCAGGTTGGGAAGGAACTCTTGACTTTCAGTCATGCAGAACTTAAGAACAAAACATTCTCTTCATTCGACCGAATCAGTGGAAAAGAAATCATAAAACCAGGCAGCAATGTCAGTCTTGATTAAATGTATTCAATCTGAATGAATGACTACTCTCATATTTTACACACACAGTTTTCTGTGAAGTTTAAGTAAAGGCAACATCTCATTTGCTGCCATCAAACTTACATTGGCGATACTCTTGGCGGCCTCGCCGCTACAGAAGTCTGGTACAGGCCCAAAGGACTTCAGGACCCTCGTTATACCCTCTCCATATCGTTTCATATAGTCTTCCAATCCTGTGGGAGAACACGGACAAAACGCCTCAAATCTTACAGCAGTTCACACATGCATTATGACATCCTTGAACACTGGCAGAGCAAGTTGCTTGCTCTTAAAAAGAAAAAAGAAAAAAATTATAATTAGGGGTTCCCTGCCGGTGGACAACATACAGAAAACAACTACAAAACTCCCAAAAAGTCCACACAGACATTAATGACATTTAAACTTGTTGTGACTGAAGCTGTGGATATATTAGATCTGTTTTTATATTTGTTATGTTTTAACAATTACAAAATTGTATAGTTTATCAAATCCTCAAGAATCTTGAATGAAAATTCACCTGAAATAATCCTGAAAATGCATGTTCTGCAACTTCTGCATCAAAAATGTACTTTAAACTTAATCAGTTATCAAAATAGTAGTCCCAGACAGACATTAATAAAATAATTTGACATGTACAATACCTATAAGGATACCAATAACATCGTATTTGTAAAAAAAAACAAAAAAAAATGGATTTTTAAAAGTTGGTAAAGAAAAAATAAAACAGTGAAACTGTAATTAATATTTTCTGCAATTTCTTGACTCCAGAGACAACCACTGCGAAATGTTCTTAATTAAATTGTACAATCCCAGGTGTCGTCAGTCACTCTGAATTGGATAATCATCCATACTAAGAGGGTTGTGCTGAATTCCTTATAAATGACTGTCAGTTTGAGGCCTTGTTAAACTTTCAGTGTGAGTTATTCTCCCATCACTTCACTCATTACCCTTTAATGATTTATTTCTGATGGAGGAAACAGGTACTTCTGATGAATGATTTCGGTGCTGCCCAAATAAATTGTTAAAGATTAATTAATGACAGTTCTGTTTTCCTCTAATAGTTGAACTACACAGGAAAAATTGCTGGAGCCTTGTTTTTTTTTACTGCAGCTGTAAAAACATTTAACATAATGACAGTGAATGAAAAGTGAAATTCTCTTATATTTATACTGTAGATGTGCCTAATTTAGTAATTGATGTGAAAATTAATACATTGGTACAACCTGTTGTAAGACACTTATTACTTGTTAAAATGCCGGAGCACCATCCAGCATGTTTGTGGATCAAATAGGTGATTGTGTCTCTTAATTTTGCTGTAGAAAAATGACAACACACAACAACATGTGTCCCTCTAACAACCAATGACCGGGTAAAACACATCATAAAGAGGGCCATCTATATGGTTTGTTGACATTCCTATAATAAGAAACTTTGAAACAATAAAAAGCAGTGTGTGGAGTAAACTGAAAAAAGAATGATTTGCCTAAACTACTTTACACCTGCTCTTCATTTAAAGCAGGTCAGAAGGCGACCATTAAAAACAGACACTGAAATGAAGTTCCACATAAAAAGTTACAAAAGGTGTGGCACTTAATATTGTATAAATTGTATGAATAATTAAGCTTCAAAGTTTTTTACTAAGTCATGTTTTCTCCAGAAGATGAACTTTGAATGTTTACATGAGACCTAGTGGGACTCACTATACATGACACAGCAGTGTGATAAGTACCATCTACCTTCAACCAAACTGCGTTAGCGTAGGAGGAAGATACAAGAGTTATTTCAAGACATCAGCTTTTTTTGCCATGCAGTTCCTCTGATTCTTACACAAACAAGAACTTGCTTAGTTATGAATTACAATAAGAAGATAAGGAAGATACAATTAAAATGTTATAATATAACAAATACAGATGAAATAAAGCTGTTCAATTTAGTGCAGGATATGCAAAGATGTTGATCAGGGGATGTGCAAAAGGTTCACAGGGGGAATGTGGGATGATCAGGGATAATAGTCCAAGTTGTACGTTAATGTAATGCAGTGCATGTATTGGTTGATTTGTATAACATGCATCAAAATAAGAATCAAGGCTCAAGCCGACCAAATCACATATGACTCATGTGACTGCAGTGGATGATTAATTGCAGGCTTCCCAAAATCTTTCCACGACAACTCCATCATGTTTATGGAAGATTTCTGTAGAGGCTGACAATTATTGGAAAGTTACAGGTTACAGGTTTGACAGGTTAAAATATTTTTTTTTCTTCCTTTTTTTGGCATTTGACTTATTTCAGTTCAAATTATATTTAACCTGTTTTGTGGTGTAAAGCAAAACAATATATTTAAGGTGGAATCAAACAAGATTGAAACTTTAAAATGTTTGGTGGTAGTTGTTCTTTGTCTGAATATAAACGTGGCACTAATTAACTGAATGAATGTTGCATTACGAGTCCAGTTGATCACCTATCCTGCTGTGTCTCATATGCTGTTGGTAACAGTTTAGGTTTTAAAGGTGTAGTCCATCTGTGGTTTGAGTTATAAAGCACTCTGTAGCCTTGAACGGTGGCTATGAAAACTTTGTAGCTTGCATCTGAGTCAGAGACAGCAGCTGTAATCAGCTCGGAGTTTAAGTGGTTACAATGGTTTCCAAAGGTCACCCAGTTTGACTGCAAAAAGTGTCCACAGAAACTTCTACCCTGTCCATCTGTTTCCAGTATGATCTTAACACTTGTGGACTAGATTAAAAGAACGTCACAGTACAAACAATAGAGCAAAAAAAACCAAACAAGTACTGGCATGACAGTAGCTGGGGTTGGGCAATATGGCCTTTAAATACTATTGTAATATATTAAGGCTAAATTGTAATGCGCAATATACAGCATATCTTACTGCTAAAGACCCTTAAATGAATACAATTATACCAGTATGATGGTTCTAGTAATTCTTGTAACATTTTCTATTACAGCAATTCTAAACAATCAAGTCAAATTGAACAAAACAGACCAGACAAAGCAGGCATTTGCATTAAACCATACAAAACTGAGATGAATAAACTGTAAGAAATGTATGTATAGCCACTAGAATTGTCCTTGTTTAGGTTGATAAAGTTTGTCTAAATACTGGTTATAAAATGTATTTAAAATGTATTTTTGTTCCAATTACAAATTTCTATCCAATGGAAATGGTTTAACTTTAATTTGTTTGGTCACATATATAAACAGAATGCATTAACAGCACTTGCCTTAATTACATAAGCTCTATTAATGTGAATTTGGTCAATTCTATGAGCTATATAGTAGATGGATTTCTAATAGTTATTCATCTCAGTATTATTTGATTTAATTGCATAAATGGTACTTTTTTTGTTAGCATTACTTGACTCAATTGTATGAAAATGTGAAAGCAGATTAAATTAAAGATAAAGGCATTTTTAAGCATGTGTACGCTTACAAGTGTGTGAACTGCAGTACTTTTGTCTTATGCAAATATTTTGGGATTTTGGTTGAAAATGGCAAACATTGAGAATAAAGTTGGAGAGTCAAGAAGTGAGTCATTATACTTCTGGAGTGCTTTTTTCTTCTTGATGCCTTTTTTTACTGTGAAACTAAATCAACATTTGAATGCGCCATAGCTGTTGTGAAACCAGGATGATTAACATTAAAGAGCAGCTACAAACATTACAGAGCCTCCTACAGGACTACAGGCAGAGGGTTTTTTAATGAATCGGGATAATGCTCTCCTGTGCAGGTACATGGTTTTACAAAAGCCGAGTCATTCAGGCGAGCAGAAAGAGAGACAGAGACGGAGAGCCTGAGTGCTCCGGTATCTGATTGGAATGATTTAAGGACGGGAAGTAACAACAGGAGCAGGTCTTTGCAATCTTTTGTGAACACGATCATGCGACTGTTTCCTGAGCAGAAAGCTCCAGGACTGTAACTACAGGTAGAGCTGGCACCTGGTCTGAAGGCCGCGATGTGATGTGGGCTCTGTGAGTTTTAGATTACTGGTGTGAGGGAGTGCATTCATCGCTTCCCATCAAAAGACTGCTTTGTTCTGCCAAAGCGTCCCTTTTTCTGTGTGTGTGTACACAGTCAGGGTTTCTCTCTGGGTTTCACACTCCCCTTTGATTTTCTCCATCTCCCTGAGGGTTCTCTCTCTGACACACAGGACCGTACAGTACATGTATGTAGTGCTGAAACATGTGAGCTATGTCTCTGTTGACTCACACATTTTCTATATAACGGAGGCCCTGTTGTTCCTGGTGAAAGCTCTTTGTCATACTTACTGTCATCAGAATATTTTTTTCCTAAAAAAATCTCAGTTATTCATTTATCACAAAAGTAACTTCTGCTTGAATGATGCAATAGATGATTAGTATTAACTACTAGAGTCTGACCAGATGGGATTTTTGCGTCCATTACCAAAATGGAAAAAAATTCAGTTAGCAACACTGGAACTCTGTATTTGATGCATTTTATTTTTATTTTACACAGCATCCCAACATTGGGTTTGTACAGATTTTGTCACCGCCTTTAGGGTTGAGCTGGTGGATTCTGCTAACTGTCAGTTTGTGGTTCGAGTCAGGTGGTCAGTTAACCAAAAAGATTCCTTAAGGAATTAATGTAAATTCCAGCTCATAATTATAACAACCTTACTAAAATATGTGACTGATTTTTCATGAATCTAAAAAATGTATCAATTGATAGAGCTAGTGCTGTGTTATTTATTGACAGCTAAATCACAAGTTCGAGTGATTAAAAGATGCATGTCAATGGGTAATTTGTGTTGCTTTGGTATGTCCTATTTTGTGTTATGTATCTATTTTTATTTATAAGCACACACACACACACACACACACACACACATATATATATGTATATATATATATATATATATAAACACACACACGTGCTTATAAATAAAAAATATTGATATATTTATTGATATTGTTATCTATAGGGATGTGATCTAAAAGGGTTAAAAAGGTATTTTTCTAACTAGTCTATAGTATCATAATATCTAGTATGACTAGATAAAATCCACGTAATCATCTTAAAACTCCAAACTGTGATTTTTATTATACTTAAATGTATAATTAGAAACCCAGAATACTATTATTCCAACACCTGATAACCATTGCTCTTTGAACCTTTCTGTTTTTGACAATTTTTTGCTCAAACCAAAAGCTTTAAGTGATTTGTTGTTTTGGCATTGACATTCTGTCCATATGAGCAAAAAGTCAAAAGAGGGAACATTACCTGCAGGTGCATTGAGGTGAATTGTTTCCATCGGACCTATGAAGGCGTAACGCATTCCTAGCCCCTCTGACATCACCAGGTCAATGTCCTTGACAGAGATAACGCCATCCTGATGAAATGAAAGACAAAAGACACAAAGCAGTTAGTAAATGTATGACTGGATCTCCCTAAAGAAGCTTTCAAAACAAACACTTTTTTTATCTGTCAGTGGAGCATAAACCAGTCTACCCTGAGTCATCTATCAAAAGTTTTCCTGTCTGGAGGATTTGAATATTTTGGATAAAACGGTAAAACAATGGTTTTCTCCTGGCAGTTCAGGTCAGCAAGGTCATGGCTTTTTACCCTCAGGGGTTTGGATCAACCAGATTCCCTTTGATCTCATCAAACTACTCCCACTATATAAAGTTTCTCTAATCAGCCAATTCAATTCAATATTATGTAGGAAGTACCGGGAGGAGAGGGATGGAGGGATGGTTAGAAGGGGTGACACAGGGAGTGGTTCAGGTAATCTTTGGGTTAGAGATACCTGTTGGCTGACCATGGAGGAAATCAAAGCTCTGATACGGAGACAGGGAGTAGGGTGAGCAAGAGAAGAGGGACAGGGTTGTCTTTGTTTGGGTCCTGCGTCCAACAACGGGCCTGTTATTTGAGCAAAGCAGAGCTGTGGGTGGGGTCTTTTCTCCACCGTAATCACTGGGGGCAACCAGCCGCGTTCTCAGCCGCTCTGTTTTCCAATGCTGGCCCTGACTCAAGGACCATTTTCTTTGCGTGTGTGTGTGTGTATTTAGAGGGGTGAGGGAGGGTCTCTGTTATGTAAGTAGGATCACAAGGCCACTCTCAGGCCACAGGCCTTGATGTTCAATGACAAATTTCTGGTCACATTTGATGTTTTTCGGATAACTGTTTGGGCTGCACAGTTCATCAAAGTTTTACAAAATCGCCATATGGAATACTACAATAAAGATCAAATATAGAATATAAAATATGTGTCAAAGTAATGCAGAAATGTTCTGGCTTAAACAAATCATATTCTACTTGAGAAAAATCTTTGTTCTTTGTACAGAGCCTCACAAAAAAAATGACACCATAATCATCCATCTATCAATTTTATGTTATCTTCGGAGCTCTTCCTGGGGGACTGAAGTGTTCCAAAAGACACAAATAATAACTCCAGCATGTTGTGGGTCGACCTGGAGCCCTTACCAGTTGATATGAATGTTATCAGACAGCTGAACTGGAATTATCGTCACCATAAGTATGGGAGGGTAGGAGCCTGCTCCAGCTATATTTACAAGTGTGGTTTAGCGGCGCCCTTTACTGGCCATGGTAATTATGAAAGTCGCCAAGCGGAAGTGATGTTACAAAGTGTGAAACCTACAGTCAGTCACATGGGAAGTAGGCCATTTTTGACGTTAAAACACACATAACTTAAACTAACTTAAATACATATGCCACACTACTAAAGATACAGAATAAAAACATAAAAAACCCTAAAACTACCTTGATGTCAGTATCACTTTAAGGGTGCTGGTATTGGTACTTAGTAATGTAATTTTTAAACAATACCCAGTCCTAGTTTTTACATATTCTGTAAAAATGTTGTGACAAAAGCCTGGCACCAAACATTGTTGGTGCAATTAAAGTCTTTTTTTCAGTAAGTCAGCTGTTGTTCCGGAGTTGTTTTCGACACAGTGAAACTTAGCTTTGCTTAGTTATGTAAGAGGTCGTTCTGGAAGATTGTAGATGGAGTGACTGACATGTTGCTGGTCATGAGGTGGCCACCATTGGTTGTGGTTAGTTATATGATAGGGAAAGCATTATTAGAGTCGGATGTCTCTTCTAAAACTGACAGCCTCCATAACAAAGGTCTTTTTTACTTGTCATAGCAGGAAATGCTCAGGTGTTACTAATAACATTTACAATATCATGCTCATGACAGTGTTTCAGTCAGCCAGAATGCTTAAAACCAGGTATCTAAGAATGAAGCATATAAATCGAATTCAACCATCTTTAATTTCATTATTTACACATGCTTTTCCAGTTATCACATGTCAAGCTATAGCTGTAGCTTCGAGACAGTTTGCAGTTGGTCAATGGCACAAACTTTCATATTAACCTTTGTCTCTATTGACTAATTGCTGCAGAATTAACTGATTTCACTGTTACTAGAAGACACAGAAGACTTCCTGCAGACTTCCTGTATAGATTATGCATTGCTATTGTCCTGCAAATTTTCATTAGGGTGTTGTCTCTATTGTTGTGTCTCAATGTTAACGACGATTCAAATTATAAAAGGTTGTTTGTGTTTTACATTAACTGTCATTGTGAACTCTGGTATTACTGTCTATTATATGAATAGATGAAACAGTAATGAAAGCAATACAAAGTTATGAACAAGCCATTAGAATTTACTGAAATTGACAAATGAGTGTGCACATGTGGAAGATGTAACATTAACATGAAAGAAATGTGATGTTGAGTAGAACTAAGAAAACACTCACACACTTATATTACGATCCTTTCTGACATATTGTGAGAGCGGAAACTGATTTTTTGCTGTAAGTTTCTGTCAAAGCAAAAAAAATCGGCATTGTATGTATCTGGATATGTTAATCAGCAGCGATTTTTGCTGTCATGCCATAACAATATGATGGTAACGCTGTTATTTTTACCTTACCTTAACCACAGCGTTTTAAAAACGAAACAGAACGGGTTGTAGCAGTTTAATCGTTCATAGTCAACATATTTTTGGGTAAAATATGTGAATATTTAATAGATGGTTTGCAGAAACGTAAAAAATGTTTAAAAGAACCCAAACATTTATTTTTATCCTAACTAGCACTGATGACTATTTGATCATTGATTACGGACCTAACTTTGTCACACTAAGGTGTTTCTTATACTGTTTTACATAAAGACAAAAGACAGAGACTACGATAACAGCTTGTTGTTGAAAATGCTAAAAGCAGTTGCTAACCTTTCTGGTTGGGAGACTTCCAGACAAAACATAATTAATCAGAGCTGGTATGTAAATCTGATCCAGCTTTATCAGAGAATCCACCTCATTTCATTTACTCAGTAAAATAACTTTCAGACACCTAGCTGGGCAGAAGACTGAAGCTCAGGTCAGCTGGTTCATGCACTTCACCTGCTCTTGGCAGCAACAAACAGTTCACAGATGATCTCGATCTCTACCCTGTTTGTTATGATGAATCTTCTTCTGAGACACGCTCACTTAATTGAGTAACACCTCAGACATCCAACCTGACGTATTTAGAGCCAGGCCCACATCCTGAGCTATGACAATGGAGTGACTAATGCAGGATTTACCTGCTGATCAACTTTCAACAAGAGGAGAAGCCAAAGTGGCAGAAACATCATTCCTGTAAAACAGGTCTGTTCCTCTCTTTAACAGTGTTGATGATGCTCAAAATCTGTTTGAAAAACTTTAATACTGCTATCTTTTAATACTAATGTTCTTTATGACCTACTACATGAGCTCACAAGTCCGTCAGCAACATTGGCTATTTATAAATAGGTATTTTTAATATCTGTCACTGATTACTGGCATAATCAGGCAAAATGATTTATGGCATGTTAAAAGGAAGTTAAAAGGAAGCAGGAGGAAACATTTTTTGAGGTTATATTTTGTGGTTGTGGCTGATACTGGAGCAGGATCAGCAAAGAAGAAAAGAAAAGAATATACCGAAGAACAACAACAACAAAACAAAAAACAACGTGAAACAATGTATTAATTTGCACATACATATAACAGCAATAAAATCCAGCTGATGAAAGACAAACAAAGAAACTGAACATTCATAATTAGAGAAAAATGCAATGCAAAATAAAAAAATAAAAAATAATAGATGCATCCTGCAAACAGCTGTGTTTCAAAAAGAAAAGTAGTGGTAAAAATAAGTTGAATCTTTCTTTCACTTGCCTTAAAAACAATTGCACCTACGAGCCAAATCAAGATCTTTACGATTAGAGGTGTGGTGCTCATGGAAACACGACCGCTTTTGTCCACAGGGGGCGCTATCATCAACACGAATAAAATGTACCAGAGATAAATCAACCAAAACACATCCACTGATGCTTAGTAAGAAACGAGCTGGTTGCCCATTTCCACATATGAAACATTTATCTGCAGTTTAAAAAAAATAAAAAATAAAAAACTAAACCTGTTTGGTTATCCTGAAGCAGACAAGGTTGGCGGTGAAGAATGTTTACACCGCAGACACTTTAAGGCCAGGTGTAACCTGAATTATGGCTCTGTTCCATTTACCTGTCAAAACATACCACATCAGGGAGCCTGCATGCACAGTAGCAGGGCCTAACACCTGAAATAAAAATAACTAGGCAACACTCATGTTGTCAATTACACCTAATTCATTCTATACCAGCAAAATATCTGCTGTGAAAAAGGTCTGTTTTTTTTTTAGAAAAACAGGTGCTATATGATTGTATAATTCAGCGGTTTGTGTTTGTTGCAACGTTTTGAGGAAATATAATTTAATGTTCAGGAAGCATTGCAAACTCTGTGTGTGAGGTTGAAAATAAGATGTAATGTCTAAATCTAACAAGAAAAATACCTTTGCAAAAATCAAAAAAATGTTTCATTTCAACAGCTCTCTAAACTTAATCAAATATTATGTATATATTACTGTTTGACCTGCGGAAACACCGCCACTCAGCACACCCATTAAATTTTTTAATTGGAAACAAGGTGAATTTAGCAGAAATACTGAGTGAATTGTGAAAAAGTTTGATAACTTATTTACATTTTAAATTTCCTACCGTCAGAGGAAAGAGACACAACTCTTAAAACAACTTATTCAGCACATGACTGCACTTGTTAATTTTGTTAATTAAAGTTACATGTAAAGTAAATAAATCTGATGTTTGGATGCTCATCTGCCTTAACAGTGCAGTAAACACATTTTATGACTGCTAATTTATTGAATCAAATGCCAAATTAAGCAGAAAAAGCTCTAATATAGAACATTTTTATTTATTTTCGTCATGGCATTGTGGTGGAAATGAGACTAAAATTAGCATGTCCACCAATAAATGTCCACAGAGTCATTTGCTCCAGGAATTGAAGGGAGGGTTTTTTTGTCCAGTGAGAAAGGGGCTTTAGCTATTTGGACACCCAGTTGCCACAGTTTGAGGTGTTCAGGACATTCAGCTGGAGCTCCTTCCAGGGAGAAGTGTTGGGACTTTAACGGCAATGTGACATTTTTGTCAGCTGGGACCTAAGGGTGCCCTCAGGGTTAATTCTGCTCAAGAGGAGCCTCACAAGTGGGTGATCCACGCACGCTAAGGAATGTCATGTAGATATGAGTCTGAGCTTCCACAGCTCTGTGTGAAGACACAAATATCACACCGTGGATGCATGGATGGTATGTTACAGCAGAACAGAGTCAGGAGGGGCAGGGACACGGTAAACGCTTCAGTTCCCCGAAGTACGTTTTAATTCTCAGAAATCAGTGTTTTTCCCTCAGTGTTTTCTTGTGTCTGGTTTTGACTGAACTAACAAGGGTTTTCACCTGACTGCAGGCCCACTTGGCTCATCAGCGAACCAAGAAGCTCCTTTTCAAACAAAATCAGTCAAGTCCAAACTTAAGCAAACCTTTGTTGCCATCCCACACTTTCTTCTTATATTTTCTGTTGCTCTCCTCATGTCAGAATCTAAGAAGTGAAACACGTTTTTCTTATCTACAACCCCGATAAAACAGTATGTGATCATTTGCTAATCCTATTTGCATATTAAATTGTAAAGTGTACAAAATGAAATGATAAACTCTCTTCTTTGGAATTGGGTTCCAGAGTCAGGTAGGCTACTACAAAAGTGTCACATTTCTGTTTCACTTCCATGAAAGAAAAAACATTACTAATAATATTACAATACAAATAGAAACACTGTTCGAAAGTACATACATGCAGAAATGGAGACAAGAAAATGCTCTTCAGACCTTTTCGCTGCAGAAACCTTCACTTGTAGGCTACTCTGCAATACCTTTAGGGCTTGTTTGTCATTTTAAAAAATCATTCAGTTTCCATGCTCCAATGGGAAGAGTTTTGACATTAAGAACAAATGGCTCCAGTATAATATTCAAACTTAGAAAATGCACATAGAGATGTGAAAGTTAACCCTGAGGATTCGGGACCAGATATAATCTTGTGGACCAGCCTGTTTTGCCAGTTTGTGGACATTCCTCTAGTTAACAACACTTTAAAATATGTCAATATGTGGGATGAAGACACTTCAAATACTTCTTGGTTGTTCTGCTTCCATAAGTTGATTTTAAAAGAAAAATCCAGATTTAATCACATTTTCTCACAGAAATAGATTGTGAGTGACAGAATCATCTTTGTAAAATCTGACATATTCATGCAACACGTCCTTAACAGATTGATGAATATTCACCTAAATATGTCATCTTAGCCAGGCCGGTCTGCAAAAAATTACATTCCTGTGCAACAAAACTGCACTGTGAATTACGTTTTGAGGGAAATGTATTTATTTATTTATTTATTTATATTAATGTATGTTCATTTTTTCAATTACAAAAACTTTTAAAAAGGCCTCTAATTAAAGTTCTTATGTCGGTGCCTAGTGGAGGCTGGGGTGGATAGATGGATCAAACAAACACAAGAGTTTCAGTCAGGAAAAAGTCTTTTTTTGTCCTGTGTGACACCATACGTCAAGGTTGATTATGTAACAAACACTTAAATTAACCCAAACTGTGATCTTTTATTAAACCTAAACAACTAGTTTTGTTGCTAAAACTTCACCCGAGTGTGACCATATCGCAACATTAACAAGTTTTCAAAACTGTGACTGTAAGAGAAAAAACGTCCTCCTTGAACTGTATTTGAGGATGCAGTTTGTGTCAAGAAAGTGGAGAGTTTCTCTCAAGTTGGAAATTAAAGGGGAAATATATCATATGATTTTCTCTCCTTGAAAAAGAGCATTCTTCTGAAAAAACATGATTAAATAGATATAGCATCAAGGCAGAATAAGTCCTAATGGTATTTAAACTTTAAAAATGCAACAGGAGAAAGCAGTTTGTACACGTCATCAGTTATGACTCAATCTTACACTAACTATTCTTAGTGAAAATGAAGTACAACACAAGTACAACCACAGCCATCTACACTGTTGTAAAATTATGCAAATCAGTGGAAAAAAACAACAATCAGATGTAAATGCAAGCGATTGAGCAACCCTTCTGTCAGCGTACAGTAGAAGAATTTTCCCTTCATGCTTTCTTCCTTCTTAGTGGGGCGGATTAGCTCATTATTTTACAACAATCGTTCACTTTGTGATAAAAGCATGAAATTTGGTAGATGTGTTGGTGAATATGTTTCGAACAAATCTGGATATTGGGCCACCTCAAAAGCGCCCCCTAGTGGCCGTGGCAGGCATTTGTTATACAAATAAATCAATGATGAATAAAAACTGCCCTTTTAATAATACCAACTGGTGATGAATTGTATATTGTTGGAAAGCCTGATTAGTCACCTTTACAACGAGGTACAGCTTGTAAGGATCGTGCATTCATGGAATGAGCAACGGGGCTAAACGTGTGGGTAGCACCCCCCAAAAATGTGCATCCCCTGTGTAGTGGGGCGGATTAGCTGAACAATCGTTCATTTTGTGATAAAAGCATCAAATTTGGTACACTCATTGCTGAATACATGTTTAATGAATCTGGATATTGGGCCATCGCAAAAAAAATTATGATGGCTGTGGCGGCCATTTTTAAAAATGGTCATTTAAAAGCGGCCATTTTAAAAAATGGCCGCTGGTGGTTACTGGCGAGGAATGCTTTGCCTACCCTACAGCTGCTGTTTCACGTTTTCAGCACCACAAATATAATTTAGAGACATGTTAAAGTGACAAAAGCTTTATTACAGTCTAATAGAAAAGAACATTAACTTTGTATAACATTTTATTAGGTCTTGATATTCCCATTCACAGGCTACGGCCTCCTCTTTGGCTTGTATTCTTCTGTTGCTCCTTAAAAAGAAAAAATAATTTTCAATATTGTATGACCTGCAACAATAAAAACAAAACACTTTTAGACAGAGAAAAAAATCATACATTTTAAAAATTCTACTAGGGTTACTTGTAGCAGGTTACTCTTTCTGGCAAAATCCTTGTACTGAGGTGTGTGACTTAGTCAGGCGGCTTAGCCAAATAAAGGGGACACGCCGGACAAGAGCACCACATTTTTTCCACATACTCTCTATCATTATAGGTTTCAATTTTTAGTAGGAGCCACTTCATCAAGATTGCGGTGATGGCAGCCATATAAAGTCTATGAGAAATGCTATATCTTCCAAGCCACTTAGAAGGTCAATCTTGGTGTCAAAATATACATTTTCTGGGTCCAGGAATCATTTAAAGCTATTGAGAATATCACTAGATGATTATTTGATCAAATAGATATGTTCATTTTCACTCAGACTGGGCAACTCGCTTCAAGTGCTGCAGCAGGGTATCCTGAGTTGAAAATGTTTGGAATCAATGTTCACGGGAGAGTGTGGATTAGCTGCCATGTACACTGCTCAAAAAAATCAAGGGTACGCTTTCATCTCATGTCAGATCTTGATCAACAAATTATTTACAGTGAGTCATCCAGTGATATTCTCAATAGCTTTAAATGATTCTTTGACCCAGAAAATGTATATTTTGACACCAAGATTGACCTTCTAAGTGGCTTGGAAGATATATTGGTTCTCATAGACTTATGGCTTATATGGCTGCCGTCTCCTATCTGCAATCTTGATGAAGTGGCTCCTACCAAAAGTTGAAACCTTTGGTGATAGAGAGCATGTGGAAAAATGTTGGTGCTTTTGTCCGGCGTGTCCCTTTCTTGTCAAATCTGGTCCTAAGCCGCCTGACTAACTGTGATGGAGTTATAAAATACATTTAAAAAAAGAAAAAAAGAACCACATGGGCAAAGGAGACATTACATATAGTGTGTGTGTGTGCCTGTGTGTGTGTGTGTGTGTGTGCAGAGAGGGATGTCCACATTCCACAGGACATAATTTAACAGTGTCTTATTAAGCTTTCACACCCAACAGCCACTGATACATGTTCCAAGCTAACTAGCTAGCTTAAGTACCTATTTTTGCTATCTTGCTAATTTACTTTTCCGCCAAAGGCCCATGATGATTGTTTTTCTCTTTAGCCTTTATGATGTTCATAGCATATTTTATTCATAATTATAACAGGTGAAATAAAATATTTAGACATACCTCGATGGACAGTCCACTGCACTGCTTGTCCCAGGAAGCAAATGCTAGCTAGCTCATTTGCTAGCTAGCTCGATGGCTAGCCCGATTGTGGTGGGGCAGGAAAAATAACTGAAAGAGTGTCTAACTGGATTTTTGTTAATTTAATATGGGTATTTGCATTTTTTAATTTACATTTGTATATTTAGTTTACATTTTTTAAATATTTTAAGAAAGAATTTAAATATTTTTTGTAATTTTAACGAAGAAAATGACTGCTATGGCCACTAGGGGGCAAATTTGCGATGGCCTAATATACAGATTTGTTTGAAACATATCCACCAATATATCCACCAAATTGTGTGCTTCTATCACAAAATAAGCAATTCTTGTGATTTATTGAGCTAATCCGCCCCACAGGGGATGCACATTTTTGGGGGGTGCTACCCACACGTTTAGCCCCGTTGCTCATTCCATGAATGCACGATCCTTACAAGCTGTACCTCGTTGTAAAGGTGACTAATCAGGCTTTCCAACGATATACAATTCATCACCAGTTGGTATTATTAAAAGGGCAGTTTTTATTCATCATTGATTTATTTGTATAACAAATGCCTGCCACGGCCACTAGGGGGCGCTTTTGAGGTGGCCCAATATCCAGATTTGTTCGAAACATATTCACCAACACATCTACCAAATTTCATGCTTTTATCACAAAGTGAACGATTGTTCAGCTAATCCGCCCCACTATCTTTAGGACTGTAGAGAATCATTTTAGAGTGGAAAAATCCTCTGAGTGTTGAATCACGAGTATTTTAAAATAGATTTCCTTTCCCCTTTTAACAGTGTCTTTACAAATGTTTTTACAGCTGCAAACATTTAGTTACACTTAGAAGGTCCCCTTGTTACCTGTTTCCTGGGAAACAAAGGTATACATTTATAGAAAAATGGTTTAATGGCCTGGTGTACACTATATCTTATTTACGCTTTGAATTGAAAGCATTTATTAAGTTGACCAGATGTACCAGGAAGGACGTGGTAGTGAAGGAAAGTTTAACATCACAAAAACGTGTTTGTTGTTGTTGTGTTGGATCAGGAATAATTCACTTTCACAAATCTTTTGTTCTTTTGCTACCTGCAGTTGTCTTGTGTGTACTTTTTGTGTTTGTGTGTGTGCGTGTGTGTGTGTGTGTGTCCATGTGATACAGTTACACACTAACTTTAAAGCACAATCATCTCAAGGACAAGGACACAGTGTGCTGATTTAGTTGTGAAAGGGACCTATCTCTAACAGAGAAAAGAGAAGGAGTAAAGAGGCAGAGAGACACTGATCTCACTCCCCCATTTAGGGCATTTTTGTCCTGTATTTGTACGTATTCTACTCTGGTAAGAGTAGCTTGATTTTCTCACTTTAAAACTGAATTCTTCTGAGATTTAAAAGCCCTTAAAAAAGAAAATCTAGCTAAAACAGAAGGAACTCCAAGAGACAAGACAAAATATTTATATAATGCAAAAAAGTCTTAACATCACTGTTACATTATTCACTACCAAAGGTAATTTGGGGTAACTCTGAAGTATTTGCAGACTGAATCACAATGCATTGTCTTCATGTGAGTTCAGTTCAGGTAACAATCATCATACTCATCGTCGTCATTATCATTCTAACCATTTCTTCCATGAGTGATCATGTAATGGTGCCTGTCATCAGAGGCTAAAGCTCGTTTACTCTCATTGTGGTCCTTTTTTTGGAAGGAGGCCGTGGAGATTATAGCAGAGGTGAGCTGACAAGGGGCTTCCTCTTTTCTGCCTCTATTACAAAACCATCAGCAGTGATATTGAGCCACACAAAGCCTCTCTGAGACTGAGGAGCCGTTGTCCACAGATGAAAACAAACATGCACACATACACTCCAGTGTGTCTGACATTATGAGGACCTTTACAGGACTCAAGAAAAGATAAGTAAAATTGTCCAAAAGGCAAAACAAACAAAATAAAGTATGTGGTCCTGGTAGTAGATTCAAACATAACATGGGTCACAGGATATTTTTCATGTGTTTTAAATTACAAACTATTCAGATGTCAGAAGAAAAGCAATGATATAATTGGCCTAACGTCAAAAAACAAAAGTGGTTCACCTAAGAACCATTATTTGGATATACGGTCTGATGGCAATTTAGCCTCTGGGGACAATGGCAGGTATTTCAGCATAGCCAAAACTTCCTCTTCCATTCGCTGATCATGGTTTACAGTCTAATCAGCAACTTCAGACACCAGAATGGTGCCAACAGACGATGTCTACCACCTGGTTGTTTTACCAGTAGCCAGTTTAGCTAAGTTAACTAAGCCAATACAAGACAAGTCATTGTCTTCTTCGCTGCACTTTTTGTGTGGCCTGTTGGCACCTACGTCCTATCGGGCTCAAACTTACTCACGTTGTCTTCATACTAGACCGTTGCTTGTGTTACATGTCAGATGTACGTCGCTTTGGACAAAAGCATCTGCTGAATGAAATTTAAAGACAGAACTGACCTGAACCAGCCTCCAGGACTCTGCGATAATGGCCGCCTGCACTCTGTTGAGGGCGAAGCCATCAATCTCTTTCTTCAGAGTAACGGGCGCCTGGCCAACCTGAATCAAGAAAAATCTGTTATGTGTCAAGAATAGGAATACAGTATATCCTAAAAAGACAATAGTTGTGATTATGAATGTGGATTAAAGGTTTATTTACTTTACTGATTGAAACTGAAGCCTTCCAGGAAGCCACTGGCTTCCATTTAATCAGAATGTTATGAAATTAATCTTGCAGAGACTTGCAAGGAATTGAGACTCGGAATGATCATTGTATGGTAATCCTGGGAGGGTTGTAACTGTAATTCAAGATTTGAGACAACTGCATCTGGATTTACAGACTATGATGACAGATAATCAAACCTGCAATACAATTAAAAAACAAACCGACAAAAGGTTTGCTAGGAGTGACCAACATTTAAAATACAATATTATTCCAGTTTTGGCCTCCTTTCATTCACTTTTCTGTGTGCTTTAGGGTTCCTTAAATCACAGTTAAGGCATCCATACCCAGGATTATGAAATTTGGGATCTTTACCTTAGTCATGAGGGAGTGGGTGGCGTCCATAACTGTTGCTGCTGTATCTGGGTGAGGTACCAGCTCCACCAGTTTGACATAGTAGGGTGGGTTTACCTGGAGAGCACAGGACAAACAGTTATAATTCAGTGGGTGCAGAGGACCTGCATCCTCAGTTAACTACTGCATGTTCAAACAAAGTTTGGAAGCTTAAATACCCTTAAATATATTGAATAAAAAATTCCATCATCAGATGTTTTTTTTACCACTATAAATTACACTAAACTACATCATAACTCATCTTTTTCATTTAGCGCCATTTAGCAAAAATAGATTTAAAAAAAAAGTAGTGACTGATTTGTCAATTGTTTTGTTCTAAACTCGAGTTAAATAATGTATGTAGAAATGACACGAAGTTATCACATATTGTTACGTATTATTTAATTTGTAGAATCCTAAATGGACAGATTGTGTGGCTCCATAAGCTTTTGGCCATAATATTTTAGATCATATAAAATATCGACACAATTCTTCTATTTTTTGTGTGCATCTCTGTTTATTCAAAATAAAAGTTTATATACATTTATTTCACAGTTAAGAAGAAGATACAGTTCACTGCATATAAGACCACAGTATGCCGTCCTTTCCCAATGTCTTTACATTTTTCTCAACTGAAATTTCTCAGAGTCAAGCACAAAAGCAGTAAGACAAAGAACAGGATAGTGCACTTTTGGAGTGACAGCTAATCCCTTTTAAGCTTTGTGCTGACGACTAACTTAAACCTGTCATTTTAACTTTATTGATAGTTAGGTCAAGTTGTATGTTAACATACTGAGTACCAGAGAGCTTGTAAACAGCAAAGAGGAATTCACTTCAGGTCACCATAGAAATAAACACCAATGTTATCATGCACGTATTGATGCCTCCTGTTAATTATCTTCCTCTCTATATGCATAGTACACAAATTAAACAAAAAGTCTCTGACATCTGCGGTAATGGCTAGATTTCAGGGTCAGTAGATAAAGAGCTGAAACATTTTGTCATTCCTAAAAGTAAAACTACCAAAAAAACACAAAATAAATATTCAGAAACAATGGGTAAACTGATAAAGATTGCTTGCTTGAAACAAAATAGCTGACTGTGGTGAGGATGTGTGATGGATGCTTCAGTCCACCTCTGAAACACTTTCCCACTCAAACTGAATGACAACTCTACCAACCACTTTCATGAAAATCGCAATTACAAAACCAGCTAAGGCAGCAAGTCGGGGCCTGCTCTACCTTCTAGTAGATTTGTCAGCAAATTCAATGGCTGATTGCTGCTTCATCGCATTTCACTTTCAGTTTCAGTTTGTTATGTTTTGGCACCGAAAAAGGCTGTGGTTTTGTTTGGCTTAGGCTAACAACACTAAAAGGATGTTGCGCCCTAATTTCAACGTGAACAATATGTTTGAGATGTTTGACTTGTATTTCTTGAAATAAAAACAGCTATTTTTGGCCAGTTTTGCCAAAGAGCTTTCAGCTTCACAAGAGATAATGAGCGGCAGGGAGGCTCCTAAATTGGTTTCTACTAAATACAGCAACAATGTACTATAAAGGCGGGAGGAGTGGCAGTAAATACAAACTTAGCTGGCTTCTCCAGTTTGTACTTTATTTACACCTTAATCCTTTACACTACCGTTGGCACCAGGGCTGTAGTTTCACTAACCGGATGGGAAACGAGGCAGCGACTCCTGTTCTGAACTTTAGAGAAGACGTTGCTCGGCACCAGACAGGAAGTGGAGCTGCTCAGTATGACGTCTTTTCCCACAAGGCCCTCAATGTCCTGGAAGACGTTCTGCTTGACTTCAAGCTGCTCAAATACACACTCCTGAAAAACACGTGCAAGCAAGGGAAATTGTAAATGACATACAGAATGGGTCAGATTCAAGGTATACAAGGAATACAGATTCACAAGGTGAAATGGGAACTACTGAAATTCAGATACACTGATCTGTGACCTGAGACAAAGTAAGGGGATTAGTGGCCCCTTCTGTACTTATTTTTCAACAACACACCTGTAAAGTGTGAAAACAAAGTGTGAAGACAATTACATTACAAGAATTCAGTTTTAAAGTGAGAAAATCAAGCTACTCTTACCAGAGTAGAATACGTACAAATACAGGACAAAAATGCCCTAAATGGGGGAGTGAGATCAGTGTCTCTCTGCCTCTTTACTCCTTCTCTTTTCTCTGTTAGAGATAGGTCCCTTTCACTACTAAATCAGCACACTGCGTCATTGTCCTTGAGATGATTGTGCTTTAAAGTTACAGTGTGTAACTGTATCACACACACACACACACACACACACACACACACACCTTTTTGTGGCTGGTAATCAGCATCAGAAAAGCATCACAGTGAAGATAGAAACTAGTCATCACAACAACAAATAACCACTTTCTATTTTGGCTCGTTGTAAGCATCTAACTACTGTATTGAGAATGTACTCTGATAAACAAAATCAAAACCATCGGTATCACTAAAGGTGAGTGAGAAAATTAATTAATCTGGGTAAATCTTTTACTTTTGTCTTTATCAATCTTTCTTTGATTATACCAAAGATTAAAAATGTAATAATCACAACAATAAACACTTCAAACTACTTTCCTGCTATGAATTCTGATGGATTCTGACAGTGTTAAAGGCCAAATTGTTTTCACATTTTTAAAATGGTAAACAACCAGTCTGGGTGTTTAACTATCCACCGCAGGCTCTGCTGTATTTTACTTCATTGTCTTCCCTGTCAGTGTTGGAAAGGAGTGGCTGTCAAAAACTAGTGGAACGTTAATATAGTCTTAAAAATGCATTCATCAGATGGGTGAAACTGCAATAACTGGCTGGGTGAGCGGCAAAGCTGCTGAATGTTTGCGTAATAATTTGATGTTCTACTTATTAACAATGTGAGTACACAAACCAGCAACAGGTTCCAGTGGTGGAAGATGTATTCAGATCATTTAATAAAAAGCAGCAATACTAAAATATATTTTTACAATTAAAAGTTCTGCACTGAACTCCTTACTCGAGGAAGAGTACAAAAGTTCAAACATTAAAATATACTTAAAGTACCAAAAGGAAAAGTTGTCATTATGTCGAATTTCAGAATTATATATGTTATTTAAGTCATTAATTATGTCATTAATGTGTCCATGTTTTTATAAATCTAAATTTGCAAAGTAACCACAGCTGTAAAATAAATGTAGTACATTAAAAAGGTGCATAGTTGCATCAAAGATGTAGTAAAGTAAAACTGAAAGACTTAAGTTCCTCAAAATCGCACAAAAATACAATACAATACTTAGTTACCTCAATTCGAAAAAAGTTGAGACATTGTCTAAAATGTAAATATAACAGAATGTGATAATTTCATAATCTTTTGTGACATATATTCAATTTAAAACTGTACAAAGACAAGATATTTAACCTCTTAAAAGGGGATTATTTGACCAAAAAATGTTGTTTTTTTTAACTGATGTAGCTTCGGTTGTGTTTTAGCCACATCCTAAACAAGCAGAACTGCAGAAACTAAGATGTTCAGACAGTGAATACCTGTGGGATGGACATTGGGGTGGTGCTAAGTTATAAGTATCTAGGTGTATACCTGGATAATAATTTGGACTGGTCCCTAAACACTGATGCTCTCTACAAAAAGGGGCAGAGGAGCCTCTTTTTCTTAAGGAAGCTCAGATCTCTGGACATCTGTAGTAAGGTGCTGCAGATGTTTTATCAGTCTAAAGAGCTGGTTCTGTGGTTGGAGCCAGGTTGGACACACTGGAGGAGGTGGTGGAGATGTTCGAGTCCATCTTGAAATACCCGGATCATCCACTACACAAAACCTTTATGGACCAAAAAGAACAGCAGTGGACGGCTCCTCTCTCTCTGTTGCAGGACGGAGAGATACAAAAGATCCTTCGCTCCTACAGCCATCAGGCTGTCCAATTCTAACAAAGCTAACAGGCTAACTGAATTTCCCCTCAAGGATAAATAAAGTAATTTTGATTTAATTTGATTGATTGATGTTACTTTTCAAATGGAGCCTCTTACATGTTTATTAGCCTTACAGTTCTTCTGTTATAAGCTATGGCTGCATATTTGTTGGTCTAATCCTAACCCTTCCTTTACTCCTACACGTAGGTGGTGGGTTTTAAGAGGTTAATGTTAAAATTGATAAACTTTAGCATTTGTAAATATAAACTCTGAATTCTGGATCTGTTTATTTACATCTAAACAACAATCCAGCCCCTTCATTAATCTGGTTTATTTTATTGTCTTTAGTCTATTTTTATTGAATAGTTTATTTTTAACAATTTCATTAATTATTTTACATTTTAAACGGATATTTTCATATCTGCTCTCCTCTAACAGGAAAACAATACATTTATCTGATCTGAGCACTGCACTGGATACTGAAAAACTGCTGTCTGGAAACAATTAGACAGTTAGTTGAGGAATGCAAGGAGTGGTAATGTATGCACAGTCTTCTATCTAATGGTATGTTGTGTACGTAGTAAGGCTAGTATGGGTTATCACTAGTCACTACATGTACCCATAAAGGTACGAATTCTGCTCATTATTTCAAAGAGTGCATGTGTTATTGATATGTTCTGCACCCCCTCTCCTTCTCTAGAAAAGCCAGGATCAATAACCGGGTGAAATCTGTATCACATGGTGTCACACAGGAAATGTGAAGCTGAATATCTGAGCAGGAAAAGTCTGCATATTTCTCCTCGTTATTTCCCTGTTTCTAATAAGTCTTCTATTGTTCGCTGTTCGGATGAACTCAGGGCAGAGTATTGATTTATTCAGGCCCTACCTGTCTCTGTGCTCTGATCACCACTGCGATGAAGAGCACTATTGTCTGTTTTAACAGAGTCATGATGGCATAGGAGAACATGTCTTGGCTGCAAAAGTTACATTTATCTTTTATTCTAAATGTTAAACGTGACTGAGTTAGGTTGAGCGAGTATCAGTTGTCAAGTATGTGTTTGTGTTCTTTGCACGACAAAGACGAGATGAGTGACTTGGTGTGTAAACGTCATGTTTTAACAGCAGAGCAACTCTTATTTTCACAACCTCCTCCTGAACCTTTAGTCAAAGGAAGGCTCGTACTTTCTTTAGTTCATTAATATGAACAGACAGCTCATCGAAGGTGACAATATTTTCAGACAGTGCATATATATTCAGGCCAGTGAGAGAACATTTGGGTTAAAGGTGGAGTCTTCAATTCTGGGGAAAGATTGTTGATATCTGATTTAAATACTCAAACAAGTTAATATTTTACACCAAGCTGGCAAGGTAATATCTCTGATGTAATTTACGTTTCTTTACTATCATGGTGTTGCTCCGTTCCTCGTGTGTGAGGTAGAGTAGCTGTCATAGTACTGTGTTGCTCTGTCCAAACCACTTTTTTTAATTTATTTTTTTTAAAAGATATTTTTTTGGCCATTTTCAAGGCTTTATTGATAGTGAGAAACAGAGTGAAAGGGGGAGACAGAGGGGAAGACATGCGGGAAAGGGCTCCGAGTCGGATTCGAACCCGAACGCCCGCTCACGAGGACGGTGCCTCTATGGTACGCGCTCTACCAGGTGTGCCACCGGGGCGCCCCCCAAACCACTTTTGTTTTTCATTTACAGAGCCAGGGATGTATATGAACACCAGTTTGATAGGATATATTTGTGGAGTTTGACAAAAAGTGTATTGGACTCCACCTTTAACAATGATGGGTCAAAAGGTAAATCTCAGATGAAAAAATTAGGAAGCCACGCTACACTACATAGATCAAATGGTAAACAGTCAGGTTATATCACAAATAACCTGCTGTAATTACTATATACAGTGGTGGAAAAAGTATTCAGATCGTCCACTTAAGTAAAAGTACTGAAGAATTACTCCACTACAAGTAAAAGTCCTGCATTTATAACCTTACTTAAGTAAAAGTATAAAAGTAAAATTATTATCATTATGCAGATTTTTATATATATATTCAAAAACATGTTATTGGATTATTATTATTATTGCTGAACGTATGTGAGCAGCATTTTATTGTGGTCAAGGTTGGACTGATTTAAATTATTACTTAATATACTGTCATGTGATTTCATTTATAAAAGAAATGTTAATGTCAAATCTTGACCTGAAAAGTAATTAGAGCTGGCAGCTAAATGTTGACTTGGAGTAAAAAGTACAATATTTGCCCCTAACATGTAGTGGAGTAGAAGTATAAAGTCACATAAAATGGAAATACTCAAGTCACTTACAAGTACCTCAAAATTTTACTTAAGTACAGTAATTAAGTAAATGTACTTAGTTACATTCCACCAGTGGTTATACATAACTGTCTGAAAGATTAAATCATTTTACTAAATAAAATCCACAAATGGGGAAACGGTCTAACATTTTTCAAAATGCCAATTTGCACATGCCAAAATTCAGCTGTGAGCTGTATGTCATGGTTAACTCAAAATTCTATCAGTAGTGCCTGAGGTTACAGATACTGCACATACAGTATTAACTGGTGATGTAGCGCTCCCTTGAGGACAATTACTGTAATTTTACATACAGTACAAACTGTACTGAAGTTGCTGTAGTGGATGTGGACGATTGATTGAATAATTGTTACGTGCGGTTGAACCAATAAAAATCCAATAGTATAGTCAGAATATAGTCAGTAAAAGTAGAAATACCACAGGTTTTGAATTTCAAAATGCTACAAAAGTACTCATTATTCAGAATGGCTGCTTTCTAAGTATCATACACTGAGCTCAGAACACATGCTAGTGCTGGGAGTAGTGCAGTGTGTCACCTGGACAAAGAAGGCGCCCTCTAGTGCCGGAGCCAGCTCATTGAAGCTGCTGAGCAGTGCGAGCTGCTGTGTGGCGGTCAGCTCTCCTCTCAGCATGTGAGCTTCCTGCAGCTCCTCCAGCTGCTTCCTGAGACAAGCAGAGAGTGAAAAAAGGGGGCAGATAACACTCCAACACAACTCCAACACTCTGCATAAAACTGGTTGAAATGGCAGAAAAGCAAAATTGTTATACATAACATTAATGTGTCCCTCTTTCAGATAAACTGATCAAGGGGCCACCCCTGGAGGACAGACGGAAGGTCGGGAGGCACTGAACTGTAACGTGTTATTTATTGTGTTTCATTGTGGTGGTCTTAATTCAGGAATTTCCCTTTCGCCAAGACAATTTTCTCCTATGGGAGACAATTAAGTAACCCCACACACACACACACACACACACACACACACACACACACACACACACACACACACACACACAGCTCCCCAGGCGCCCCTGCCTCTTAGCATGGTGTGCTTTCTGGTGTGTCAAAAAGGATGGGTTAAATGCAGAGTTTGAATTTCTCCATTGTAGAACTAATGAAGGTATCTTAAATCTTAAATATCTAAGTAATCACCACAGAAACATACTAAATGCAGCAGATTTGAATGATTCAGTAAAGGCAGAATCTAAACGTCATGTGTATGTCAGCAGATGTAATATGTCAGCAGACTGCGATCATACAATCAAACTAGAAATCTTCAAGTAAAATGTATTAGTAAAGTGTGTTTCTGTTTGTGGTTAGATGACTGATGCTGTCAGGTTGGTTTACAAGCCAAAATGCTAATCACAAATCAGTCGAAGCTTGTTCAGCAAGAAACTACACATAAAGAAAGTGATAGACAGGTAAAACCCTCAACTGTCTATACAGGCAACACAGATACGCATTATACAGGATATATTAAAGTAAAAATAATATGGTATAGAGTATTGATTTTGTTTCCCCAATTAATTTCAAGGGCTTTAGATCTTCTTGACTGTACAACATTTGGTTGTTTTTTTGACTGTAGTTTTTTTTTTTTAACCAAAAGCCCTTTGTCATTCCAAATTAATGTTTAACCAGCAGTGACTAAGCTATGAAATAGTTTTTAGGTTCAAACACGTGTTAGTCCATGTGTTCCTATAGTAAGAGGAAGTCACTGATCATGCAGTGTCCATGTGTCCTCTCTTTAAGTACTGGGAAGAAGAACGGTTTATTTTTGGACAGGGTCTGTCTATACCTCTGGTTAATGTTGCCTTTTATGTTTTGCAGGCACACACGCCTGTTGAGCAGAAAGCCAGAAGAATGTAAATCCCTCTGTGTTAGAGATGTGAAAGTGTGGCAACATAAAAGTGGCTGATCAATAAACCCTAAAACTAAAAGTGTACTATTCATTTCAGGTGTAATTTGCTTTTCGACATTAGCCGCAAATCAACCAGACAACTATAACTCAATGTCATTTGGTTTGAGCTTCTCAAAACAACAGATATAAAGTATTATTATTGGCAATAATCCACATTGTTGTGATGCTCTCAGGACCACAAGCCAAATACCATTCAGCTCTCCTGTGTTTGAAGTCAATATATTTTCAAATAATTCCTCTCAATGAAGGCATTAAAGCTACTGCCCTCTGTGTAAAAGGGTAAATCTGTTTAAACATGTCTGGGGATTAACTATCATTTTGATATAGATGTTTTTCTCACATTGAAGAGCTTTGGCAGCCTTAAAGCTGCAGTATGACAGTATTTACTCATGTAATTCAAAAGATACTATAACACATCAAGACTCTAAATTTCTTAGTAATTCAGGGTATCTTTTATTTTTATAAATATGGATTTAAAACTTTTAAAGCCAGTTATAACACATCATGAAAGAAAATAATGAAAACACCAAGCTTTCTATGAAAAGATTGGTAGTCCAAGAAATCTCAAGTAAACTAGGGCTGCACAATTAATCACAATATGGACGTGCAGTATCTAAATTGCAGGAAGGAAGGAAATCGTAATATCTGTTAAAGGGAAAATATTATGTAACAAAATATATCTAAGTTAGTATTGTTGTGCTACAAGATACCCCTGCCTACATATCAATTACTACAGACTTAATAAAAAAACCTTTGTTTAGTAGAAATCTTCATTGAAAAAAAACAAGATAATTTTAATATATTTTTAAGTTAAAAAAAACATGGCAAAAATGTCCTCCAATGTTGTAAATAAGTTCAGTCAAAGTAATCACAAGTTAAGTAAACCCTAATGTAAACACAACATATTTTCAGACTAATTAGGTTTTATTATGGACTATAACACAGGTCATGACAATAATCTTTATCCTTTTGGTTATTTCATATGGACTGCTTATTTGTGAAAATGCAAGAAAACATGCTATATCTTGGTATAAACTGCTAACGAGATATGAAATTACCTACCAAACCATATTGCCAAGCCGGAACAGGTCAAGTCAAGTTTATTTGTACAACCCAATATGACATGCAACAGTTCCCAGCTAAAAGTAAAGCCTTTCAAAGAGGGCTGTAATCAGACTGGCAGGAGGATGTAATACAAAGACTGGAGTATGTTTTATAACTATGGAATGTAGAGTATGGTATAGTAAGGCTGACCTGATCTCTGTGACGGCCTTGGCAGCCTGTCCTGGTTGGTTGTCATAGATCTTCACAGTGTAGCCTCCACTAACAAACACCATGGCCCAGGAGCGGCCTATCAACCCACTGAAACACACACAAATGAGGATGTTTACTCTTAAATGTAGTCTTTTTTTCTGGAAGGACAACATAATCACGTTAAAAAACATCTGCATGCATTTGAACAGTTAATACAGAAACAATTGAACTGGTCTTTTTCTTGTCATTGCTATGTTGTGTCTGCACCATCACTTCTATGGACAATGTTCAATAACTTCTGAGTTATGTTATGCTGCAGAATCTCTCTTGTTTTGCCTGCCCCTTTTGTAATTCCGAGCAGTTCAGGCCCTGTAGTTTTTGCTGAGCTCAGCTGTTAAATTGCTAAATCCTGCAGATACTCAGTTATTATATATTATTATATCTTCTGGCCAGTGTGTTATGACATGTTTTGCATGTTTATGCACATATAATAGCTCTCAAATTTCAAGAAAAGAGGAGTGAATATTTGTCTGTGAATTCTACTATTTACTTTCCAGGTTTGACAGAGGTCATTTCTGCCAAGTTTAGCTGAGCACGTAGAAATAATGAACAGAAAACAGGTTAAAATGTAAGCCTACACAAAGTAGACCCTCTGTACAACTGCTAGGTCCCTTCAAAAAGTGAATTGAGCCTTATCTTGAATTACCAGGATTATAATGAAGAATCGAAGAAAGGGTAAGGTGCAAAGGTATCACGATAAAGTACAAGAGGTTAGGAAATGATCCGAGTTAGCTGAATCACAATTAGCGCAAAGCACTCCACAACTAGTGAAACTGTGTTACAACTGTAAAACAAAAAACAACTACGAATGCAGTATAAACTCATAATATAACTGTTGTCTTAAATGTTAGCTCCTGCATAATAACCTGGAAGCTAAAGTTAAACCCTATACAGGCGTATTTTTCTCACCTGCCGATCACAGTGATGATCTTCATGTCAGAAGAGCTCATTCTCAGATATCAAATCTACTAGAACCATTAGAACAGCTCCAACACTACTCTCGAAAACGTTGCACCGCCCCTCCAGTCACGCTCTATGGTCACGCTGCTATATAACGGTATGGCAGCCTAGAAGGTACAAATAACTCCCCCAAATGGTAACATAACACATTTACCCCACCAAAAACCAATCCCACACCCCAAATCCGCCGTTAATTATCTTCTATTAATTATTTAAGTAATATTTACCAGATTAGAAATGAAAGCTAATTGCAAAGACTGAAGTTGAGCGGGTCATAGACATATATACATGTATGTCTATGGAGCGGGTAGCGTACACTTGTATCCTAGCAACGAGTGAAATCATCTTCGACCAATCAAGTTGAGGCTAACTGATGATTGACGCGTCTTTCACCAATTAGATATTTGACAAGCGTCACTGTCCCGCCTATGCCGCGTTGGATTGTGGGATAGAATCCTTGAAACGACAACAAACTATCTTCGCCGTTACCTCCGAAGATAACTTCGTTTTTGTAATATATGATTAATATATCATAAGCGTTTTGTACCAAACCAGATAGAAAGAGAAATGGAAAATGTGCATCTGGCTGTGGAGGAGGAGGATCTTTATTCCGGCTACAACGATTATAATCCAACATTTGACTCTGAGGTGAGTAAGCAACGATGCTACATTAGCTCCATTAGCTTTGAATTAGCACAGTATATATACAGTGTATATCAGTTATAATGAAATGGTGAACTAAAACACAAATTATTTTAAATTATTAATTTACTTGCCTTTTGTAGTGAAGAGTGGGTCGAGTATATCGTACCAGAATTTAACATAACACATTTGATATTCTGTTTTACTGCTCTACTACACTATACACCATACTGAATTACTACATTATTACTATACTATTGCATTTTATGCTATGTCTTAGATGCATACTATTCTATATCATACTATACTATGCTAATACGTTATACTGTCTTACTAGTAGATTATATTTCTATTTTTCTATATTAATATAGACAATTAATACAGATTAGGTATGATGACTTAATCACAGTATTAATTTTTTTGGCGTACTCTTTTTACATAGACTTGACTTCTTACTTTACCTTTTAACTTTGTCTTTAATTGATCTTGTACAGTTAAAAAAATGTTTTAAACATAATCTAAAAAGGCATATAAAAATGTACATGCACATTTTCATATTTTCTTCTTTGAGTTGTCTATACCTCTTATTTATTTTTTTAACTTCTCCAGTTGTCCATATTTTGTTTCCATCTTTCTAAAATTACAACACCTGCATTCCCCCTCTTGGAACAATAATGGTTTATTTGATCTTATTTTAAATTGTTTTATCTTATCTTATTGTGTCTTATCTTATGGAAAGAATAAAGACTAATTACTGAGATTTTTTAAAGGAGTTGGAGAATGACGTGGGCTTCCAGCAAGCAGTGAGGACAAGTCATGGAAGAAGACCTCCTGTGAGTAGCTACCTACTGTAGTGTTAATTTGCATATTTAGATTACAAATGCAAACAATAAATCAAGTAATCAAATATAATATATTATTATAATTTTTCCTACCTAGCAGTAAAGAAGTTGAGATTAGCTCTATGTTTGCCACTGTAACATTAAGAATAAAAAAAATTACAATACTACAATAGTAATTTAATATGACTTTGAAATTCTGCACATTGAATACTTTTAGTTTTGGTACTTTAAGTCTATCTTGATGGTCATACTTGCATACTTTTACTTTAACAAGATTATGAATGCAGGATTTTTACTTGTACTTAGTATTTCTACACTGTGTTGTAGCTACTTTTACTCAGGTAAAAGAACTGAATACTTTTCCCACTACTGCATTTACTCAAGTACTTTAAGACCATAAGACCAATTTCGAGGTGTGCATGTGTGATAGATAGAGAGAGAGAGAGAGAGAGAGAGAGAGAGAGAGAGAGAGAGAGAGAATAAAGAATGCCGTAATGGAAAAAATGACATGACCGACATGACAATTAAAGCATTGTGTCTTTGATTTTCCAGATGACTGCCAAGTTTCCTGGCACTGCCATTGGAGCTCGACCTCTAGCTTCTTCCTTTGGAGTAAGTACAATGACATGGAATCATTTTGACCTTTTTTGAACACCTGCAGCTACAAGAGTACTGCACACTGCACAGAGTTCTTTGTTTAATAAGAAAAGATATGAATAAAACGACATTTAAAACAAGCACATCCGTTAGACTGATGAATTCACTGGTACGTACAGCAGGTGTCACTGTGTGCTCATTGACTCATTGTAGATATTACAGGATAAAGAAACAACATACACACAAAAACCAACTATAAAGAACATTTCACATATACACTTATATTAATGAACACATTGTAGGCCTTATATTTGTATAATAAATTATATTGTATGATAAATGTACCTAAACTTTTCTCACCTGTCTCTTACTTATTTCTTATAAAGTCTCGGATCCCCATGGCCTCTTCAATGGGCAGACCAATGACTGGAGCTGTGCAGGTGAGCAGGATGGACAGATCTCACTTACTTTGTGCCCTATGTGTAGTGATATTAAAATGAGCATTATAGGTTTTTGTGTGAGGTTTTTATTAGTAGATTTATTATTTTTTTCATTTTTAAGAACTGGTCAAAATCATGTATTTAATCAAAGCTCAATACCAACCTGCTCAACATTAGTATTAGGTGATTTTTTGTTAAGAAAGTTGTAAAAATGAAGGACGGTATCACTGTATGTTTTGTTCAATTTTCAAATGTGACAGGATGGAGCAGCCCGACCAATGACTGCTGTCAGAGCAGCAGGTTACACCTCCTCCATGACCCGAGGTGAGTTTGAGCGATGAACACAGCTATTTTAAGTTATTTACCCTTGAAGTTATGTGTTGATTTGCATTACCTTGTGATCAGGGTTCAGCTTGTGATTTTGTGTCTTCTCATTTTTTACTGAGTCTGCGTTGTAGAAGTTATTCTTCAGGAATATGTGTAGTTGTAGATGGACTTTGTCAGCATTGTTGGGGAAATTTAGACCTTCTCTGTGTTAAATAAGCTTACACAGTGGGTCCTGTGATCATATTCAAGTTCACTTCCTGCCTACACACAAATTTGAAGACCTCTACAAGGCTAACTTTGCCCCCCCATTGACCCGAATCCAGAAAGATTTTGAACGATGGTCTCTGCTTAATCTGTCTTTGATTGCACGTGTCAACTCTGTTAAAATGAATATACTCCCAAGACTCTCCTACTTGTTCCAGTGCATGCCCCTCTTTCTCCCTCAGTCTTTTTTCCGTAAACTAGATAGCCTGATAGATTTTATCTGGAATAAAAAGGTTCCTAGGATACGCAAACAATATTTGCAAAGACCGAAGTCACTTGGAGGGCTAGCCCTGCCAAATCTTGGGTTCTATTATTGGGCCACCAATATCAGGATTCTTAAATACTGGCTTCAATATGAGGCTTTGGATCCTCCTCCAACATGGCTGGTTATGGAAGCAAGGTCAGCTAAACTCATCGACTCTTCCCTATACCAAAAATGTGATTGTTAAGACCTCACTCAGGATCTGGGTCCAGTTTAAGCGCTACTTTGGCCTACAGACATTCTCCATTTATGCACCGCTAGCAGCTAATCATGCTTTTCCTCCTTCCCTTTTAGATGGTGTTTTCTTACGGTGGACAAATTTTGGTATTCATAACTTGACCTGTATATTAATAATGTCTTTGCTACTTTTCAGCAACTTTCAGATAAATTCTCACTTCCTAAGCAACATTTCTTTAGATATTTACAAGTCCGCAGGTTTGTTCATGACACATTTCCTAGCTTTCCTAATTGACCCTCTGATTCAGCTTTGAACAGTTTCCTGACACCAATCCCTACTATTAAAGGCTCTATCTCATTTATCTATAATCTAATTAATATTTTACGTTCAGAACCCCTAGGCTTAATTAAGTCACACTGGGAGGAGGACCTATGGGTAGAAATATCAGAGGAAGTCTGGACAGAGATTTTGAGACGGGTACATAAATCTTCTATTTGTGCAAGACACAGTCTTATTCAGTGCAAGGTGTACGTACACCGTACCTATTATACTAAGGCTCGACTGGCTAAGATCTATGATGGTGTGACTCCAACTTGTGATAGGTGTAAGCAATCTCCCGCAAACTTAATTCATACGTTCTGGCGTTGTCCATCCCTATATAATTATTGGACTGAGCTTTTGCTACTCTGTTAGCCAGAAGATTAATTGTAATTAATTGGAAGTCAACAACACCGCCCTGTCATGCCCGCTGGATTAGAGACACTCTTTATTTTCTTAAATTGGAGAAAATCAGACTATCTTTATCTGGCTGCTCCGGTAAATTTGGGAAACTACGGGGCCCATTCCTAAAATTTGTTAAGACGACAGATCTTCCACTTACCCCTGACTGACATGACGAAAGCAATTTAGAGGGGTAGATATGTTGCTCCTGGTGTGTAGAGGGTCACATGCCACTACTCTGATTTAGGATGTCCCTAACCCTACTATTACCTGACTGATGTGCCTGTGTTTGTTTTTGTCTTTGTTTTTTTATTTGTTTTTTTATGGCTCTTCTCGTTCTGTGAGTTGTTCGGGTATGCAGCAATACTTCAATGATCACTTTTGTTTTCTGTTGTTTGTTTGTTTTTTCTATGACCACTTTACTCTTTGTGTATGTTTTAATACAATTGTACTCATCTGCAAAACCCAATAAAAAAAAGCTTGAAAAAAAAAAAAAGTTCACTTCCTGCCTGAGGGTCTACTGTGTCAGCAAGTTCCCCAACAAGCAATATACAGCAGCAGGAAGCAGGAGTGTTATTTGTCTTTTAAATGTTTTGATTTTTATGAATGGTATGTGTATCCCCAAGAACATATTGTAATTATGTAAAAAATCTGATTCAATAATTAGTATGATTATTTTCAGGCTCGACCTTTGACCCTCTGGGCCAGTCCAAAGGCCCTGCACCTCCACTTGAAGGAAAGAATGAGGACACGTGAGTTGTTTCTCTTTGAGCTGTTTAGTGTTTTGTTCAAGATTGTCTTTGTTTCATCCAAATTTAGTGTTTATCCCTTTGCATTTTTGAAGAAAAGGCCTGTATAGAGATACAATGCCATGATTTCTTTTTTTTTCTTCTTTTTTTTGCATATTTGTTACATGTAGCTGTTTCAGATCCTAATCCTAATTTTGTGTGTAAGAAAAAGTAAATAAGTTACTCATTCAATCATTTGAATTGAGATTTGACTGTGATGTTGGGTAAAAGTTCTCAACAAGCAGCACAAATATGACCAGAATTGACTATTGGCGTGTAGTTTTTGTTAACTGAGGTTTTCTGAAAAACATGGAAAACTAGAAGAATGAGGAAAAGAAAAAGTATTTGTCTAATTTCTAATAGATTGCATCTATTAGAAATAAGATCTAAAGGTGCATATTTTTCCAGAATAATAATTTATAGTACAGTATATAATTGTTATAGTGTAAGTGTTAAGTGTTTGCCCAGATAAAATTACATACACATCACAAACTGTATTGGCACACATTTTAATTATCCATTTATAATTCTCTCTAATTGTTATGTTAAATCACAGAAGATGGAAAGGTTTCTGTCACTCTTCTCATATTTTGTTTTTGTCTTAATTATTTCTAAGAAGCTATGTTTTGTGAAGCAGGTGAAGAAAGACTTCAAGCACCATTATCACACTTTTTTATTGCTTTGTCTTTTTTTCTTGCAGGCCCGAGGAGAAGATCAAGATCCTGGAGAAGAAAGTGAATGACCTGATAGAAGAGAGCTGCATGGCACAGAGCATCGGAGCCTTACAACTGGTCAGTCTCTCTGTTACTCTTTAACAAACTTTTTAGTAATAATGGGTGTTTGGATTATGGGAGAAGGGGCAGGGATTCATTTTTCATGTGTCAGCTCTGGACTTCAACACACTGGAGAGGACTCAGTAATTTTCTGAATTAGATTTTGAGTTTGTTAATCCTTGTGATGTGCAAAGCTAACCCAGTATTATCACTGCAGCATTTAAACTATTTCTTAAAAAGTGACTTGGCAGATGAACAATATTTATCAGCCAAGGACACATTTTACTGGCTTGTAGTATTGTTTATTTTGGACATGTGTGTTGGCGTCACGTGAATTTTGTGACTTTGTGTGGCCATCTCTGGCATGACTCTCTACTGTATGTTCTGATACTGCTGTGTTTCTGCAGGCTCTTGAAAAAGCTAAAGAGGCAGGGAGGAAGGAGAGAACTCTGGTGAGACAGAGGGAACAGTCTGGCAACGCAGACCACATCAATTTAGACCTCACCTACTCTGTAAGTATGGCTACTGGATATCAAAGAGTGATTCTTCTTCTTTTTTCATAATGGAGACACAGTAAAGGAAGTGTCTGGCAGGATCTGATCAACAGCACATGTTTGACTATAGAGGCAGTGGACTCAACCACTCAGCTATGTGGGCACAGCTCACACAAAACAAATTAAATGTGAAGTTAGCTCCTGTGAATCCATTTCTTACATCATTGTCTGTTTCTGATTACTTGATTCTCAAATTATGAAAATGTCTCTCATTACCAGGTTTTGCTGAACCTTGCCAACCAGTATGCGAACAATGAAATGTACCCAGAGGCTCTAAACAGCTACCAGGTCATCGTGAAGAACAAGATGTTCAATAACGCAGGTGAGCAGACCGCGTATTCATGACAGATGTGTTTAAACTATGTCTTCTCTTGTGAATACACCAATTATTCAGGCAGGACAGAAAATCCTGTGTCTTTAATATGCCAGTAAAATCAAAGAGGATATTTGTTACAGTGATTCTGGTACAAATTATCGTGGAAACAACATCCTCAAAACTTAATGTAGTTTTAATAAAAAAGTGTGCATTGCAGAAATACATGTACTAACCACTGGTGCCAAAACAGGGTGTACTATAGGACTTCAAGTCTTCCAACTTTCAGGTTTTGTGGTACTAAAATGGTTATGTCTAAGCCTAAGGTATTACAGTCATAAAATGTTACATATTTAACATAATTAATGATCCTTCATATTTCAGAAATCCAAACAATCTGTCTGTCCCCAGGCTCAGCAGCTGTAGCTGCAGCAGAGTTTTTAATTGGTTAGTTTCTGCTCTGTGTCTACAAGAGGACACGGCTGGCTCTATTTTTTTGTGAACCAAGCCATGCAGCTATATCGCCCTGCCAAAGACAAAGTCATGTTTCATGCATTGTACTTGGCAAATCATTTTACTTGTATTATATTATTTATTGCATCAGTTGTACTTTTGCTGTAGTTTCCCTCAAACAACATCTGTGTTGCTCCTCCAGGCCGCCTGAAAGTCAACATGGCCAACATCTACGTCAAACAGAAGAGCTACCCCAAAGCCATCAAGTTCTATCGAATGGCTCTGGATCAGATCTCCAACGCTCACAAGGAGATGAGGATCAAGATCATGCAGAACATCGGTGTGGTCTTTATCCGCATGGGCCAATACTCAGACGCCATAACATCTTTCGAGCACATCATGAGTGAGAGCCCCAACATCAAGACGGGCTTCAACCTCATCCTGTGCTACTACGCCATCGGAGACAGGGAGAGGATGAAGAAGGCCTTTCAGAAGCTCATTTCTGTTCCTCTGGGAATCGATGATGAAGACAAGTACATCCCACCTAATGTGAGTAATATATACTACTTCTTTACTCATAAACACAGAAAAAAATAAATGGATCTATTAAACAGGTGTTTTGCCTTTTCTTTGTGTGAATGTCAATATTCTTTGCTTATCTTCATCTCTCTGTACTTTTCTACCCAAGGGTGACTTGTCAATCCAATAGTGTGGATTGTACTGTGATGTCTGTCTCTGTGGTTTGTGTGTTCATGACATTTCTGTAGTTTGACCTCTTCTTAATCTGTCCAGCTATAATAAAATAGTCATTATTGCTCACTGCCCATGCTAACTATTCAGTCATTTTATTCGGCTAAACAAAAATAAATTTACCTTGCTTCTCATACCCATACTGGTATCACAAACAACCAGTTACCTTGATCCGAATGTACATAAAATCACTACAGTGTTAACTAATTAATAGCAACTGATTATTATGTTATTTATTGATTCATTGTTTTTATTCTTGAATTAACACCCAGTAGTATGTGACAGTAGTACAAAACAGCTTAGCTAAAATTTTAAAATTTAAATTAAGAGTTGCTCATTAGATATGTCTATAGATTTTTTATTTTCAGTTATTTCATGTTTAAATAGGTGACTTCTTTAGTATTTTTATTCATCTAAATGATCCCCTTTTCCCAATTACAGTTTAAAGTTCTTTCTCAAAAGGCAGGTTCATTTTCATGTTGAGTAGAAGATTCTAACTGTAGCTTTTGGTCTGGCTGCAACTGTTATTTAGTCAGTTATCTGTCTGCACCATGTAATTCAATAGTCCAAACATCACAGAGCAATTCTAGGAATTCCATTTCTCATAATGTCTTCTGTGGATTCATTTATGTAGTCCAAATAAGCCTAATACAACAAACTATTACTAATATTTGCAACAAAGTGTGGAGGATTATTTTATGACTTCCTTTATGACATTCTTTCATACGCAGCAGCTTTTCCCATTTCAGTTAAATCCTTAAAAGCAGATGTTCCAGGTGCTTTTCAGTTTCCGAGAATATTCTGCCGCCCTACCAGTACTGCTGTATGGCTCGGTTTCCCCATACATCAGTGGAGCAGTGTTGATGATGAATGTGGGTCGTTCTACATCTTAATGTCAACCTTCTCATGTCGTCTCTGTTAGGATGACACCGGCTCAAGTATGGTCATCGATGCCATAAAGAACGACAAACTTCACCAGATGGAGAGAGATCTGTAAGAAAAATGTCAAATCAAACACCTCAACAATACAATGTATACTGTTGTTTTAACAAATTTGGTGTTTGTATAATTTATATCCTGAAGTCATGTCCTGTTTCCTCCCTGTATGCCATACATAGAAAAGTCCTGGCTGAGAAGTACATCATGACTGCAGCCAAGCTCATTGCTCCAGCCATTGAGACATCTTTTGCAACAGGATTTGACTGGTTTGTTATTGTTTTGTTGTTTTTCTTTCTACCATTTTAACACCAGAGGACATGCAGTGTACAAGAGGACTCCACTTCCTTGACTGAAACACAAAAACATGATTTTCTTAGGGTTAGCTGACAATATTAATAGTCAGTATCTTCATACATAAGTGATTGTGCTGTACTGCTGTTTCAGATGCTAAATCAAAACTAGGGGAGTGTCACTTGGTGTCTTGAAGTGTTTTCTCTTGATTCCCTTAATCAGATTAAAATGGATAACCTTTCCACCCAGTTCGATCACTCTAAAGGCAAATATGTAAACAATAATAATTGTTAGTCATTCGTTTTTAATATTAAAGAAAGAAGAAGCAGATTTTCAGATTAAACTTTAAAATCAGAGCACAGTTTAAAAACATCACATTTCTGCTCAGGCTGAGACAAAGATATATGCTTAAAAACAGCATGTATGTATAGACATGCATCTTGACACCAAGATGTATTATTATTTTTTTCTTTCTAATTCTATTAGATTTTCAAGAAACAAACAATTCTTAAATGTATCAATTTACAAACATACCCAAGACAAATAAAACTGCATTAAAAGTCAAATAAACAGAAAGAAAAAGAAAAAAAAAAACAATTGAATAAAATAACAACAACAAAAATAATTAAAAATGCTCTCCTACAGCTAGAAATAACTTCACCCTGTCAGCATACAGAAAGGTATGCAAGGCTTCCACCAAGACATATTGTTCAATCAAAATGCATCCAACCTATTGGTCAAATTTAGATAAAACTAATAAAAATGCTATCTGCAGCGTGCATTAAATGATGTGATATGATATATAAAGTGTTATCCTGTGCATGTATGGTTGTTCTTTTATTTTTAGGTGTGTGGACATGGTGAAGAGTTCTCAGTATGTTGAGCTTGCCAACGATCTGGAGATAAACAAAGCGATCACCTACCTCAGACAGAAGGACTTCAACCAGGTGACTGTTTGTCTCAACAGTATAAAGGGCAATACCATTCAATTTAGACACGTCACTTCTTTAGTCTGGTTGTTGACACAGTATTGTACTATTATTTGTTATAGATTAAAATGATTAGAATATGCAGAAGTGCAGAAGTACAAACCAAGCATTTTATGTGAATCCTTGAAACTGAAATCTCAGTTGTATATTATCTTATTCTGAATAGGACAGTTGTGTTTAGACTCACTTTGCGGAAACAGTGAATATTTGTTTTACTTTTTTTTTAGCACCACCTTTGAATAATTGTGTTGGGGATGCAGCTGAACCTGGAAAAAAACTTTTATGAATAGTTTAATTGAGTGGTATCTCCCTTTAAACATATGTGAAATGTTGATGATCTGGTCTTGTTCATTATCATTATTTTTTCCATCTTTTAATTTTATTACATGGTGTTTCTGTACATTTATTGATCAGCATTGTTTCTAAATGTCAGTTTTTCTTGCTAAGGCTGTTTTAGAAGTGTGCAGCGTCAAATTCTCCCCTTCTCATTCTCCTCCATTCTCTCTCGCTTTTGTCTTGTTTCCTTCCCATCTGCATGCCTAAGGTTGAGGTATGTGTGCCCTTTGTTTCCGTGTTCATATTATATTGTGTTTGGTTTTTTCCCCCCTCTGACATCTTACTACTTAATCATGCCTTTTCCAAATAATGCCACTGCCAAGAGAAGTTGGAGAAGCAGTTATTGGTTTAAAACCCACAGACCAGTGAGGAAAAACCTGGGTGCAGAGAGGAAATTATAAATGGTTCCTCCTTTAACAATAAACCACTGAGCTCCCTAAAGAAGTGTAAGTGCTAGTGGAGCAGCTCTGTGGCCAACACTGATACCAGCTCCAAAGATTTTACAATTATATAAAACTGCAGTATCCAACTTTCTTGCACTGACATACTTTACATGTATGGAACTCCAAAATGTTCAGTATCAATAAATAAAATAAAATAACAATAATCATATGAATAACTTTTGTAAAATATCTAAATGGACTACTTTTTGGTACATTGCAAACTATAGAAATATAAAACAAAATAATAATAATAATACTATTAATAATAACACCATCTTTGATACTATGTTACATTATGATGTAAAGTACTCATTTCAGAACATAAAGGTCCTCATAGTTTAAACTGTTTGAGTGGAGGATAATTTAAAAAAAGTAAAAAATAATATAAATAAATTAAATTAAAATAATATAATATAAATTCAAGGATAATGAGGAAAAAGTGATATTAAAACAAAATCAAATGTCTTATTTGGAAACAAAAGCAGACTTAAATAAAATGCCATAAAATATAATGTTTAAATCTTTTAGATACTGAACACACTTTGGACCTCCATATTTATCTGCTGCATGTGTGTGGTGCTTTTATACTCTTCATAGACGGTGGTGGTGGTGGTGAAACCTGCAGCATCAGTGCAGCTGTAGCCTAGCTGGTGGTTTGTTAAAACTTTTACAACCTAAAACTGTTAAAATATCCCCAGTATATAATGCACTTAAAGTGACATGAAAAACAACAATAAATGTGAAGAGTTGTATATCAAATAGCCATGTGTCTGTGGAAAGAAAACTGTAAATGCATTAATGTAAATGCATAAAGTGTTTTACATGCTAGGAGAACAACTTAAGGTCAACAGTATTACTGTCAAACTTTTCCTTTTTTTTATGTGTTATCAGGCAGTGGAGACGCTAAAGACATTTGAAAAGAAGGACAGCAGAGTGAAGAGTGCTGCAGCCACCAACCTCTCTTTCCTCTACTTCCTGGTAAGATCCGCTCATTGACAAATCAAATCTCTCAGACAACAAATATATAAATAAAAGAGATACCTGCTACCAGTAGATGCTTCTCTGCTGATCTTTCACCTGTTACAGGAGAAAGACTTTGACCAGGCTGACCGATACGCCGACCTCGCCATGAACGCTGATCGCTACAACCCAGCAGCTCTTATCAACAAAGGCAACACTGTGTTCGTCAAGCAAGACTACGAAAAGGCTGCAGAGTTCTACAAAGAAGCGCTGAGGAATGATTCCTCCTGCACCGAGGCCCTCTACAACCTGGGTAACATCCATTTCCATGATAGAGTACAGTGGTTGATGATGCAGAGGTCAGTTTATAGTGCCAAAGAAACTTTTATTTTGTCAGTGTTTTTTTTTACTCTATCCACCTGTACCAGGTCTAACCTATAAGAAACTGAACCGACTGGAGGAGGCTTTGGACTGCTTCCTGAAGCTCCACGCCATTCTGAGAAACAGCGCTCAGGTCATGTATCAGCTGGCCCACCTGTATCCTGCAGATAACAAGTGTCATTTGTAATACATGTTTGTCTGTAACTTCTAGGCCTGTCACAGCAATTACAATACAATTACAAATCGTACAATAGCCCTGGTTCTGTCTACATAATAATGTCACTAACATGATGCTATGAAAACCCTGCTGTCTTTATTGATATTATGAGACTTGGATGCATCTTCGAAGCCATATAAACTGAAAAAACTATGCCTACAAGGTCCTAGCCATTTATAACTGGATTGACAGTATTCACAGCCTGTTCAGGAATGAATTACTCTCTTTACCCTGTGCCAAATACTGCATTGCTCTTTAAAAGGTCACACTTGCATTATTATGCTATTTAATATCATTATATCATAAAATTGTCTTGAAATGACAACAATATCTTAATCGCAATTAATACTGGGACAATATATCCTCAGATAAAAGTTGGTATTGTGTCAGGCCTAGTAAAAGCTCCACATAGTTGTACTCGGTACTGTAGACCTGTGTCTCTGTTCATTCCCGTGTGAGCACCTGTTGGCCCTTGACTCACTGGCTTCAGCTATGAGCTTCTGGAAGATCCCCAGCAGGCCATTGAGTGGTTGATCCAGGTCCTGAGTGTAACTCACACTGACCCCCAGGCACTGGCCAAGCTGGGTGAGCTCTACGATGGGGAGGGGGACAAGTCCCAGGCTTTACAGTACTACTACGAGGTAAGAGAAATTAATGTCTTAATTTAATATTGAATTTATTGAAGTAACAATTCAGCTTTGAATCTAGTGAAGTAGCTGAAGTAATCAAATAGCCTTTACTGCGGTGGTGTCTTCCCACAACATGCAATGAATAAATTAATACAAGCTGTGTTGAACGTGTATAATTCCAACTTTTGCCCCAACTAAATGGGAAACTTTGCTTATCACAAAGAAATCTAACTTAAAACTGCTTTGGTAGCTAACCATCAGAGAGGTTAGGTGATGCAGTGGCTCCGACCGAATAAGTCAATAAAATAACCGTGGCTTTATTGTGAAATATAAATAAGTTCCTCTAATTGTGGCAAAACAATGACCAAAAAGTAAACATACTTCAGTCACGATCATAAACAGAACACTATGTCTTGGTGAGTTTGGTTTTCGTGTTAACTGTTGAAAACCATAACGCTACTTGAAAACACGGACAGAACAAATACATGTCATCGTAAAGCCTTTAGTTTTACTCTAATAAAATTGCAATGCAAAATATTAATAGTGACTGTTTTTATTATTAATTATAATTATATTCGCCAATAAAGTTATACAAGCAACCACAAGCACATTTTCCTTTTAAGTTACGCTTTAAACCAAAACACCGGTGTTACGGATTAATGAGTGACCCTTTTGAAATGGCGTCTTTCAGCCCAACGTGTCTGTGGTTGTCGCAGATGCAGCAGCTGTTAAATTAATAATGGACAAGTGTATCTGCCTCCTTTGTTTGGTTTTCTTTTTATCTTTGGCAGCTACTAATGTTTACACTTTGTACCAACGTCTTTCATCAATTAGCTGAGGAAACTCGTCTTCAATCAAACTATCCATACTGTTGTCACTGTTAGTAATGGCGGCGCTGCTAGATTGCTGAACATGCAAAGTTATAATTTCGTCGATAAGTGCTCTGATGTTGCATTATTTTGTTGCTGTTCAGTCCTTCAGGTACTTCCCCTCCAACATCCATGTTATCGAGTGGCTCGGGGTTTACTACATTGAGGCACAGTTCTGTGAGAAGGCTATCCAGTTCTTTGAAAGAGCCACACTTATTCAGTAAGTAACCACCCGTCATAGAGATTTAGAAGGTAATGGCATGACAAGTATGAAACCAAGTAAATCTGATGATAATTCCAGCAACTGGCAGTTCAACTCTAGCATAATGCCAAAATAAATGAGAGTGTTTGTTTGGTAGAGTCAAGTTCCAAGAGTTCATCTTGAGAAATATATGTGAAAATTATGTTATTTCTACACTTTTCTGACTTGATTAAGTGTTTCATGTCTCATTTCATCTTGTTTTGATTGTGGTGTTCATCAACCATGACGCTTGTTCTCATCTGGAAGTCGTTTTTTTTACTTGGACAAAGAGAGCAGATGATTTGATTTGGTTTCCCTTCCAGCTGAATTCAGAATCATTATTATTTTAACAAAACTGAATGTCCTTCTGCTGTGTTTCTCAGACCAACCCAGGTGAAATGGCAGCTAATGGTAGCAAGCTGCTACAGAAGAAGTGGTGAGAATTATTCAGTTTTTCCTTCCTGGCATACAGATATTTATGTTACTGCCTATTTTCTGTCAATTTGATACTGAAATCCAGATCCCAGAAAAGTAGATTCACTTCATATTGGAATTACCCAAATTCTTTTACATCTGTGATCCACAAGCTGCAGTATGATAGTGATTTATTTGATAAAGGTGAAATGAAGCTTAGTGATGTCATCGGTGACTGTGTGGAGGTAAGTGTAAGAATGTTTCTCTTACCAGATTCAGAACCATTGATTTAGCCTGTCTATTGTTGAGTGGACCTGCAAAGTTCAAGTTGTAAACATTATGGATTCTTTTTTTCTTCCCAGGAAACTACCAGAAAGCACTGGAAACGTATAAAGACATTCACCGCAAGTTTCCAGAAAACGTGGAATGTAATTAATCCTGACACGCAATTTTCAACAGCCGATTATTAACTGATGAGAGTGTAAAGAGAATATAAACTTTGCCCGTCTGTGTGTGTTTTTCCAGGCCTTCGTTTCTTGGTGAGATTGTGCACAGATATGGGTTTGAAGGAAGTCCAAGAATACTCCACCAAGCTGAAGAAGGTGGAGAAGATGAAGGAGATAAAGGAACAGGTATATCTCTCAGATTACTTTTAACATATCTTTTGCTCTAAGCATGAGCATTTTTATTTTCAAACTGCTGTCATACACTCACTGGCCACACTATCAGATGAAGTGTGTACCTAATAAAGTGACAGTGTGGTCTCCGTCTGCTTCAAGGTTGGACGTGTTGTGCGTTCAGAGATGGTCTTCTTTGTTGTAACAAGTGGTTATTTTAGTTCCTGTTCAATCAGTCTGTCCATTCTCCTCTCACCTCTGGCATCAACAAGACATCAAGGCTCACTGGATATTTTCTCTTTTTCTGACCGTTCCCTATAGATGGTTGTTAAGTCAATAGTTTGTAAAATACTCAGACCAACAACCATACCACATTCAAAGTCACTTCAATGGCCTTTCTACCCCATTTTGTTGCTCGCTGTGAACTTCAGCAGCTCGTCTTCACCATGTCTACATAATTAAATGCATTGATTGGCAATAGGTATTTGCGTAAATGAGCAGTTCAACAGATGTACCTAATAAAGTGGCAGGTGAGTGTATATTCACAAGTTGCTACAGCCTGATAGTGATTCACACAGTTGGTAGAGTATAAAACTTGTAAAGTTTGTCTCTGATGGCTCTTTCTTCTGATAATATGACATGTGGGAAGCGATGTATTTTACATCTTGCAGTTACACAGAAAAAAATGTGCAAAAATATTTTTTTTTATTTCGAAACGACAGTCAGTGTCAAAGACAGACAAAGTACTCTTACTGAGGACTGAGGTAGCACTTTGCTTACTGGCAGCTTTTGTAAACTTTTATTATATACAGTTTTTCACAACCGCTATGACCCGTTGTTCAATACTTTTACCGCTTTTTCAAAACTCTTCACACAGTTACCACAACATCAGCCTGCGTGGACGATACAATTAACACAATTCTTCTTCTTTTGACACAAAATACACACATTTTACACATTTAAAATTAGTTTTAACTCCTTTTACACACAAGCTCAATCAAGACCAAAACAGTAGATGTTAACTGGTGAATTTTCAATTGGTTTCACACAGTTTGTCAAAACAGAAAACCTCATGTTCAAAACTAATGAATTGAAGATTACATTGATCACAGCTTCTGCTCCTTTTTCTTTTTGTCTATTTGGCAATACAGTAATGAATGACAGCTGATTTTTTTTTACCTCTTTACTCTACTGTAAGTCATTTTAATTTGCAATACAGTAAAGTGTTTACTGCAAATCCTGTCATTCACTATCTTCTTCTTTCATACGTAAACATTCTGCGAAGCTGCTCTGACACGGCTCGTTCACTTTCTGTACTGAGTGTTGTACAAAAAAGGACCAAAATTCATGGCCAACAAATGAAAAATGAAGATCATCATTACAAACATTGTCTCTATGGAGGCTATTTTGTCCATTTTTTAATCATTTTCATGTCTTTTCATGTCTTTGTAAGTCATTTTGTGTCTTTTTTAGTCATTCAGTCCAACATAAAATGTGATTTTGAATCTTTTTGTAAATGTTGCAAATGTGAACAAAGGTCGCAAATACAACATATACGTAAGAGGGTTCCATCCAGTTCTATCATTTTATACTAAATATATTTGAGCTTGTCTCCAGATTTACTTGGTATATCATCATCAAACTGAAACTGGCCTCATGGAGTTTACAGCCAGAACTTTAGAGGTAAATTTACAGTAGGGCTCCACGCTGCTTTGTTTTCTAGTCTGGATGATGAAGAAGTCATGCTTTGGAGCTTTTGGAGACTCCAGAGGGTTAATTTACATGTATGATCAATACAATAATCTGTTGATTGTAAAAGAAAAAGGAAAAAAAGTAGATAAGAAACATGCAAAGTGATTCGGTTTGTGTTCTTCCATCAGTTGTCAGTGTTTTTTATGACACGGTGCTGTGACTGACTGAATGTTTCTGTTGGAAGACAACGTGTGTCAGTGTTTTGGTAGATTTGGTCAACTGTGTTAGTGTATTATTGTATTTTGGAAGTGTGTGTCTGTGTTTAGTTACACAGGGTGATTTTGACCATGAAATTAACTGTTTGGGAAATTGTGTGTATCAGGTGTGATGTGCGTTAACAGTTTTGAAAAAGTTTTTAAGGTTCTGACAAACGGGTCATAGCGGTTGTGAAAAACTGTAAATAAGGATCAATACAAACACTTTCCCAAAAGACAACAGATCACAAAAGGCTTTAAAATCTAACTGAAAAGCATATATTTTGCTATCAAATTTAAAAATACCAAATATATAGATTACAAGGGTCCAAATTCTAACTCTATTAAATTTGTGTACCTCAGATTTTACTCTTACAAACCTTCAAGCAGCCTAGTTTGATGATATGACATTCAGGTTAGGTAATGCATCTGAAAAATATTAATACTACGCAGCCTCATAAGTGACCTGCTTGTTCTGCAGTCATATTTTACAGATCCTTCACAAGCCTTCATTAATCATCTTTTCCTCACCAATGTCTTGGCGTCCAGTCGTCTGTTCCCGGACAAGAACACCCTGATTGAAAACATACATGCGTCCTTTTGCCATAAAATGGTTCAGTGGTCACTGCTGCTCCAGAAAATGCACAAAAAACAGCTGCATTTCTCTTCTGTTGATTTTTCCATGAATCAAACCGTGTTCAGAGAAGAAGGACAATATACAGCTGTTTAACACCTGGCAGACACGAGTGCTGGATGCTGGATCATTCACACATGATGTTGTTGTTCAGTGTCACCTGAGATATCTGGATGCATTAAAAAAGTGGTTACTGGATTGATTTAAACCAGCCGGGATGGTAATAGCTGTATTCTGTGATGGTGGAAATGATGCTTGTGTTTTCCTTTTCAGTCCAAGTAACTGGAGACGTGTATTTCCCTAGATTGGCCAGCAATGTTTGCTTGTATCTGATTGGTTTTGACACGTCTGGTAGTACTCTGGACACTGAATATTATCTTACAAGTCCTGATTGAATATACTCCAAACTCACAAATCCTTTTTGTTTTCCTTTCTTTTCTTTTCTTATCATTTTTGACCCTAAAAGCTCAGACAAACTAAGTCCCTGGCTACTTTTGAATCCCTTCTTAAAACTTATCTCCTTGTTAAAGCCTTCAGAAATGTTTGAATCGTGTATTTTATACTGATCTTTACATTATTTTATGTTCTCCAATTTGCTGTCTTAACTTCCTCTGTACCTGGCCCTTGACCTTGTTATCATATGGCGGCTGTGGCTCAGTTGGTAGAGTTGGTTGGCCCCCAACCGAAGGGTTGGTGGTTCGATCACCGTCGCAGCCTACATGCCGAAGTATCCTTGAGCAAGATACTGAACCCCAAATTGCTCCCGATGCTGCGTTCATCGGTGTGAGAATGAATTCCCAATGGTGGCAGGTGGCAACGTTTAGGGTAGCCTCTGCCACCAGTATGAATGTGTGTGTGAAAGGGTGAATGAGCGCAGTCTGTAGTGTAAAGCGCTTTGAGTGGTCGCAAAGCGACTAGAAAAGGGCTATATAAGTGCAGGTCCATTTAGGTCCATTTTGTCTGGCTAATCACATTTTGGACATTTTTGGCCATACCAAAAATAATTCTTTTATCAAGTCTTCACTACTTATTAGTCTGGACTGACATGGATGTAAACTGCATCTGGCTGGTGCAGGTGATTCTAGATTATATATGCAGTAGTGCCCCTAACACCTGTAGAGTAACTTTGATGTGTAAAAATAATGGAAATCCCCTTTGAGTGGTCATTCCAAGATCACAGGAATATTCTGTTACATCTGTTGTCTTATTTATGATTCATTCATTCAGTTCAGAAGAAAAGTTGGATAAGAAAACCACCCAAAAGTCCCAAATATCACATAATCTAAATTAAATCAGCCTTGTGTCCTCATCCTCAAGGATGCAATAACTAGTGTCCAGGCGGTCCACACCCAAAGTGGATGACAGGCCTGAGATCTGAGGTCAGTCGGGTTATAAGGAAGGCGTGATTCGGAGCAACGGAGCTGTGTGCCATCAGAGCCAGGAACGGATGAGGAGGATGACTCGGTCAAATCACAAGCAGCTGCTCTTAAACCAGTTCAGAGAAACAGACAGAGCCAGAGGGTTGACTCATTAATCCCAAAATTCTCCAAACTGAATGGCAGCGAGGAAAACACAAACTGATCCTGCTGATAAAACTGCACAATGTATGAAATGATGAGTGAGAGAATGATAAGAAATTGAATTATCTCTAATTGTTGTTGTGTTTATGTTAAATGTCTTATTTTTCCAGGGAAATTCCATATCTTTGTTTTGTTATTTTAACTTACTTACTTACATTTAGAATTATTTAAGTACTTGTGTCTTTCTCTCTTCCTGCAGAGGGTGAAGTCAGGGCGCGAGGGCAGTGCCCGAGGTCGGAGAGAAGGCAGAGAGGGCAGTGCCGGGAGTGCCGGTAAGTCAGTAGTCTCTATAAGTTCATAATGTGTGTAGGTTTAGAAATGTTTGGAAGGTCCAATGTATAACGTGCAACTCCAACAGTGGAAACCCAAATCTTTAAACATCTTGGGAAAAGTTAGGACTTGATTGAAACCATCCACCATATTAATTATAAAAGCACAAATTTAGAGGCTTAGAGCACAATTAATGTAAGAAGTAAAAAAAACAAGATTCTTGCAGACTGTATCCATTAAGTTGTTCCATAGTAGAGAAAGTCAGTAAGGGGGAACAACTGCCCAAACACGAAGAACAATTGGACCTCAACTGGACGATGCACACACTTCTACCTTTACTCAGTGGATCAAAGACATGTTGTACTTTCTAAAGATAGAGAAAATCTAATACCCATGAAGGGTAGTTTAGTTTCTTTATTTTTTGAATATACATATTTGATTGCCTACTGTTTTTGGTCTTTTATTATCTGTCATAATGTCCTTTTATTAATTTATCTTGGGCTTATAATTATTTAGCTTTGCTCTCTTTTTCTTGTCTTTTTTTGTCTGCATAATGTCCCTAACTGTATTAAAAATAGCCAAAACAAAGTGGACATACATTAATATCAGGTGTACATGTAATCAGGTTAAATGCATCTACATATAATCTGCATTTTGATGCCATGTGTGAATGGGGCCAAATGAAGAGTGACAATTAGTTAAAGGCAATGCTGAATAAATAAGCTCTCAATTGTCATTTATAAATGTTAACAGAGCTTGGAGCTCTTCCAACCATGAGTGGGGAATTCCACAGTTTTGGTGCATAGTTTAAAAGAGGCTGATGGCTTTAGTTAGAATTCAAGCCTGTCATCAACACTTTTTAGCTTGTCTTCACCCTCTTTTCAGTCTGTATGTCATCACTTCTCTTTCTCTATCTGTTGTTCTCACATGCTGCTGGGCAGTCTCCACACCTGTCCTCACTCCTCCGAAGAAGGCCAGCATTATCGGTACACCTCTGACTCCTGACTAGACTAACAGTCATGTTCAGTGACATGTCTAATTTATTTTTAAGTCTCTAAAAGAGCTGTTGTGGTATTGTAGATTTGTGGCTGTAACTCCCTGTCTAATCCCAGTCGGGTCACTAACAAGTCGAACACCTCTCCAGGTCAGATTACACTCCTGCTGGGTTGACTGAATTCCTGCACTCTCTTTAAGAATATGGTTCATGTAGAATGATAATGAACCGTAATGTCTTTGTAGAAGAAGACTGATTAGGAGCCCTGAGCGCTTCAGGCCGCAGCAGAAACCAGAGAAAACAAGCATCTAAAGTTTTAGCTCCTTCACTACAGATCCACAACAAACACAGACACATACTCCAGACTGGCTCCGACGCTGGAAAGCTGGCTCATCAGCAGGTTCCAAACACAATCCAGACAAACTACAGTTGCCAAAAAAACGTAATGAGGCCCAGATTGTCTCTGCTCTTGTGCAGCAAAATGACTGTCTGTCCTGTAAGGTAGTTAAATATATATCATGCACCTGTTAATGTGGCTGCTGCTCCACCTTGCCAACACTTCCATTATTCCCTTGTGTCCTGCTTATTAGATTAGAAAACCTCAAAGTTGTGTGCTTTTTCTGCCAGATCTGTAACTGGATCTGTTTTTAAAAAGAAGCTTTTTTCTAACATGTTCAGTCCTTTTTAAGTTGTTTAAGTAAATCCCAAACCCTTTTCTTACTTTCTAACGGCACATCAGAGACGGATGTTAAAACAGGTGAGAGAATGATGGTTATATAATGCCAACAAATTAGTCTCTGTTATTGCTTCTCTCCTGCTGTTTGTGTTGTTCTCTATTTGTGTGCAGTGATCTTCAGCATGATGCTGTAATCTTTCTTTCCTTTTTGTCTTTCTTTCTGTCTTTCCGGCTTCACATGTATTCTCACTTTGCTTCCTTTTTGCTGCCCAGTAACTCAACCTGAGTCTAAACAACTCAGTCCGCTGTTGGACTCAGGGAGAGGTACGTAATATCATCACTCCAAATCAATTAAGTCATTAAATTCATTTGAAATTATCCTTTGGTTAACTTACTTACTTACTTATTAACTTAAATAACAACCATAACCATTCATCTTTTAACCTTGTATTAAAGTAATGTAATAAAGCAGAACAATACTGTTGTATATAATAATACAAGACTACAATACAATAATTAAATCCAATAATTGTTCTATTTTATTAGAGATACAATAGTTTTCTGATCAATCATGCATTAACATTACTTATTTCTTTTAATTTGCCATTAGAAGGTTTAAAATGTTGACGTGGGGAAAAAGAGTAAAAAAATGAAAAGAATTGGATCACAGTCGTATCATTTAGTTGGGCTTTCTCTTCACCCAAGCAAGCCAACTTTACTCACATCACACTTTCATTCCTTCGTTTCAAGATCCACATTCCAGTAGAAGAATGAAAACACACACAGTTTCACAGTTTACTGGCTTTACACCAGTGTGTTCATCTTTGTATTAAAGTAATGCATGTGCATAATCATCCTGACTTGTAAGAAAAAACATCTGATGCAGCAACAGAAGTGAGTGGTTGCAACAGTTTCCTGTAAGTAAACACACGGGACACCAAAGTGTAGGGTTTCGGTCAAAACACTTGAACCTGACCCAAAAATCTTCTGACAGGAAGCTGCGATTTTACACTGCGGAGGAGGACGACCCAAGCCTCTTTCAGATATTTGAGAAAACCTCTGGTGTACCTGAGAATTTTCCCTCTTTTCTGCAAAGACTGCATATTTGCAGCACTGTAAGTTGAGCCTTGTGTGTGTTTGTGTCAAGGCAGAGAGGTTTGATTTTTTTTATGCACCCAAAACTGCATCATCAGAGCAATAGGTGCAGCATGTACCTAGGTTTTTTTTAATCCTTTACTCTCAGATATTTTTTATTGAATTTTACAATTTTTATCCCATCACAAATACATACATGTTCAAACAATGTACATTTTTCATAGTGATCCAACATAAACATAAACGTCCCTCCCGTCGCACTAGCCACACCTACAAACTAATATTCCTCAGGACTACTATTCCTGGTGTGTTATAGGGAACTGCTGGAAGTCAAATATTGAGTTGAAAGACAAGCAAATAATAAGAAATAAAATAAATAAGTAAACAAACAAACAGGCTAAATAGATAAATAAATAGAGGTGGATAAGTAGAAGAAGGCAAATCAAGACATTGGCTGATACATCAATTTGACTTAAGGTTCTCAAAGTATTTCAGGAAAGGTCCCCACACCTTCTGGAACTTCTTGCTCGAGTCACAAACTAAATAGCGGATCTTTTCAAGGTCAAGACAGGACATGATGTCCCTTAACCACTTAGCGTGTGTGGGCGGGGCAGGGTCCCTCCACCTTAATAGTATCGCACGCCGAGCCAAAAGAGAGGCAAAAGACAATGTAAGGCTTTTGGTTGGAGTAGGAGGTGTGCCATCCTCACCAGTGGTGCCAAAATGGGCAATCAGTGGGTCAGGTTCTAGCTCAAGATTAAGAATAAGTGACAAGGTCTGGTAAACATCTCTTCAAGGCTTGGACAAGTCCAGAACATGTTAATAAGTGAGGCCTCATCTGTCTTACATTTGTCACATATAGGATCAACGTCTGGGTACATATGAGATAATTTGGCTTTAGATATATGAGCCCTGTGAACCACCTTAAACTGTAACAGACAGTGACGTGTGCAGAGAGATGTTGAATTCACCAGCCTGAGAATGGAATCCCATACATCGTTTGACAGTTGAAAGTTTAAATCCTGCTCACAAGCAGTTTTAATTTTGTCCAGAGGAGCCTGTTTTATGCCCATCAGTTTGTCATAAATGACCGATTTCAACCCCTTGCGTGATGGATTCAGACCAATTAGCATATCAGCAGGGGTCGCAGCGGTTGCCTCAGGTAAACTAGCCATCTGAGAATGGAGAAAGTGTCTTGCCTGCAGGTATCTGAAAAATTGAATGTTTGGTAGATCAAACTTTTCATATAGTTGTGCGAATGATGATAAGCTGTTACCAATTAAAAATCTTTAAATTTTTCTATGCCACTCTTGGAATGCAGAATGAAGACAGTGAAGGTTGAAAGAACTAGAGAAAAATCACATAAACCAATGTGCCTCCTGAACTGAGCCCACTGGGAGAGGGAGTGAGGAACCAAGCAGAGCCATAATGGAAACATTCCGGACACTGAGTCAAAGAAAGATTTGGGAATAAAGATTGGTATGGATTGAAAGAGATATAAAAATTTAGGGAGGATATTCATTTTAATAGAGTTAATCCGGCCCACCAGGGGTGTAGATAGGGGTGACCAGTGAATCAAGTGCTCTTTCACATGATTCAGTAGAGTGTAAAAGTTTTCTTAAAAGAGACACTTATGTTTCCTGGTAACTGTAACGCCAAGACAGACAAATTTATTTTTGGACAATCTTAAATGGGAGGCTGGTATATTTTAAAGCAAGAGCCTCTGTATTCACAGGAAAAAGTTCGCTCTTGTGTAATTTTAGTCTGTACCCCGATACCTGACCAAATCGAGAGAGTAAGGATAGCATTACAGGTAGATATGTGTCTGGGTTTGATATAAAAAGTAAAAGATCATCAGCGTACAAAGACACTTTATGTTCAATTCCTTTTCTCAAAATCCCTGAAATATCCTTGCAGCTACGAAACGCAACTGCTAGAGTCTCTATTGTCAGATCGAAAAGCAATGGGCTTAAAGGGCACCCTTGACTAGCCTGGCTAACACCAGACCAAATCTCATTTGAGATTAGGTCTGGACACCTACAATGCTTTTCTCCGTAGAGGAGGTGTGGTTTACGATCCTCCGGAGCCGTTTATTGGGCGCTTAGAATGTCTATCAAGAGCGTCTGTAGGTAGCTCTTAGCCAATCAGATCAGTTATACCAGATGACGTAGTAGAGCAACAGAAATGGATGTTTGTTGTGTGTGTGTCTGTGAGAGAGTGTTGCTTGCTGCTTTGCTTCTCCAGTTCTTGCTTTCTGCAAGATTATTTATTTTCACGCTTTATTCCCCCTCATGTCATTCAGCCACACACATCCACTGATTTTATGGGCAACAAACAAGCTGCTGCGGCTCTCTCAGCGGCCCCGCTGTCCCCCGGCTCGGAGCGAGATCACCGGCAGTGACCGACGGTCTCGCCAGCTCGGCGCAACGAGCCGCTGAGACCGCCGGTGCGGCACTAATAGCCCCGCTACCGGTGATCTCGCTACCAGCCGGGGGACAGCGGAGCCGCCGAGAGACCTTTCGCCTTTCAACTTTCGCTCTAAACTATTTAAAACACCATCTACAGCTAAAAAGAGTTTCGCGTCTGCAGCAGCCATGTTGGATCCGGAAAGCTTCCAAGTGACGAGTAGTACGCGTCATCGTCTCACCGTCCCTCCCCGCTCTGTGATTGGATCCCTAAAACAGGGCTAAGAAACTGCTGTTTCCAGACTGGATGGAGGTTCGAAATTAAATTTGAGCGCAGTTGGGCATGTATATAACAGTTTAACCCACCTAATGTAGTTTGGGCCAAAACCAAATTTTTCCAAAAGTGCAAATAAATAATTCCACTCCACACGGTCAAACACTTTCTCTGCGTCTAGAGAGAGGACACATTTCGGAATTATCTCTGAAGGAGAGTACAAAATATCAAATAAACGACCTTTTATAAAGTAAGAAGGTAATTTATTTCATTCATGTTTGAATGACCTGTTTCAATTTAATGGATGAAATTCAAGTTTAAACAGACAACTTTTTACCTGCTCTTATCAGAGCTGACCACAAGAGGGAGAGAGAGGTTCTTCAGTTGGTCCAGTTACCCCTCCGCCTGTAACCGAAGAATGACCGGCCGCGGTCTCTGCTGGTTTGGGTGCCAGTGAGCGGTGGGCTCTGTCAATCTCCGGCAGGGAGGAAAGCATCTCCTTCCCAAAAACCTCACATAGTAGATCAGAAAATAATTCTGTGGGTCGGCCTCCTTCAGTAGTCTCTGCAAGGCCAAGGATGCGTAGGTTTTGCCGTCTCTTCCGTCCTTCCAGATCGATGACTTTAGTCGTTAGCTTGAAGTTGTTTTCACGGAGGCTGGAACAGGCATTTTCCAGCTCACTGACGCACTGGCTCAGATCCTCTGAAACAAGCTCGAGAAAACTTAGACGCTGGCTGTGGTCTTCTACGATGGACCGAACTTGGTTGAATTTCGTTTCCAGCAAGCCGAAAGAGGACTTGAAGTCTGTAGCTTATGCCTCGCGGTGCTGGTCCAGTAGCGCCGAGATAGCCTCCATTGTTAAGCTAGTCTATGAGTCTTTGCAGCTCTTTGAAGCCATTTTAAATAGTTGCGAGTGAAATAGAGTAATTGCCCAAATTATTTAATCACTTTGATTGTGAAATTAATAGTTAGGAGTGAAAAGTTTGAAATGAGCAGGAGCATGTGTGCGTTGTGTCTACTCTATGCAGCTGCCACAGGAACTCCCCTTTTTTTAATCCTTTTAACTTTTGTGTTCTCGTTCTCTCTCTGCAAATAGCTTCCAATAACTATTTTCCAAGTGTTGCTTTCCAAATAAATTTGAGCAGGAAACTACAAAAGCCAGAAGGCTGACTCATTGATATTGATCAACCTATAACAGGAATGTTATGGCCGGTTGTGTTTTGAAGGCACATAAAACAGACCCTTAGCAAACTTAGCAAACCGTTACAGACCATTAAACCTGTCGTCTCATCCCTCTTTTCCGTGTCTCCCAGTTGTGTATTATAAAGCAGAAACGCCACTGTGCCTGTCCAAGAAAAAAAAAAGGGAGAGAAACAGTCATTTTTCCAGCAGAGGTTTCAGTTTGCCAGCAGTTTGTGAGGCCTCGTGTGAGATGTTTGGGGCTGTGTAGGAAGGTAGAATATAGGGCCTCCTTCTCCTTCCTGTTTTTCAGCTTTCTGCGGTGCTGTCGTAAGTCTCCAAGGCTACCTGGCAGCCAGATGTGAGCTGCTGCTGACTGTAATCGTGTTTCTGTCAGCCTGTCATCAGAGCCTGCAGCACAGACACATATTCCCCAACATATATATCATCACATCCAGGCTGCATGATTTGGAAAAAATATCTAACTGCGATTATTTTGGCTAATATTGCATATTGTGATACCAAAAAAGTTGGGACATTGTCTGAGACAGAAAGTGATAGTTTGCTAATCCTTTGTGAACTGTACAAAAACAGTATGTTTAACCTCTTAAGTTGGACCAAATAACGTGTTATTTAATGTAGTCTGATGCATTCTTTTTTATTTACATCCTACATTTTATTTAGCTTAACGAGTAGGTCGGATGTCCTGCTGTTTTTCAGCTTTGTGATGATGCATTTTCTAGCTGATTCATGAGTGTTTTAAAGAGTTTATTTAGCTTAAGAAGTAGAAGAATTTTCATCCTTCATTTAATCACAAACATTTAAAATCAAAACATCTGGAAATGCATGGTTTTCACTGGATATTTGCATAAAAGTTGGATAAAATTACTCAAAATACTCAAATTTGTACTTGTAAATGTACCTAGTTACCTTTCACTACTGACTTTGGGGCCAGTGATTCCTAATCATCACTCACTTAAGTAGCTCACGTAATTTTAAGAATTATTTATTATGATTGTTTCATGAGGAAAACAGACACTTAAATAGGCTGATGTGAGGCTGATCTGCTGCATATTTCTTGTTTTGAAATACCAATAAACAACCAGCTACAATAAACAAACTGCACAGAACACACTCTCCACCAAAGCTGAATGAAACTTATTATGAAACTAATTAACAAGCAAGCAAAGAAATCGACATACTGCTGTCAATAAAAGTACAGGTTGAAACATTTGGACTCCAAGTGGTAGCAGTGGAATAAAACCAAACCTACTTGAGAAGACATTTTTCAAATTATTATTGTACCAATATTGACTTTTATTTATTTATCTCATTTATCTCAAACGAATATCTAAGATTAACACATTTGGAACGTGATGTGTGGTTCTGTGGGGCTAAAAAAATGTTAAGAACTACTGTTCTACACACAACTACACACATTTCATAACTTACTGCCTCCCTCTCACGTCTCCACCATGTTGACTTTACAGAATGTGAGAAAAACTCTCCCCTGCTGAGAGAGCAAAGAGTCATGTAAGTTTCTCACGCCATATGTGTCAGCTGTTACCTGATAAATTGCTATTTCATTTTGGGGAGGAATAGTCTTCTGCTGAAATAAGAAATGAGGGTATTAAAAACTGAAACATATTCACACACACGCAGGCTACACTCACGCACACAGACCCTGAAAAACACAAACTGCTCCAGCTTTGAGGAACATTTCAAACAACTTTATAACTTTGTCAGAATTGGCAAATATGCTCAATTATGACTATTTTTAGTGTCATTCATAATCAGAATAAATTGTTCTGAGTGTGTGTTTGTGTCTGTGTGTGTGTTTTGAGCAGACAGTGGCCACAGCAGCAACAGCACTAAAGGGGAGCGGCTGAGCGCCAAGATGAGGTCACTTCCTGGCTCCAATGAGCCCTACGAGACCAGCAGCCCAAAAGAAATAGGTAAGGAAACTTTCTTTTCTTATCCAATCAGTTACATAACACCAGCTATTTCACTTATTCTTTCTTTATCTTGAAACCCTTTGTTTACTTTATTCAAGTTTAGACAACGGAATAATACACAACCACATATTCCTCTATATTTCATCTTTCTGTTAGTCGATAATTAATTTCTTTATTGGAGGACAGTACTTTGTGTTTTCCGCTTCAGCACCACAGACAGTTGGGGTTTAAAAGCTCTCGAAAGCATGCACTTGCTTTGTGAAACAAATATAGAAAGGTCTGTAGAAATGCACCCTAATTTCTCAGGACATTTATTTAAAACCTTTGTGCCTCTTGTGTGCAGATGCATCCTACGTGGACCCACTTGGGCCTCAAGTTGAGAGACCAAAGACGGGAGCAAAGAAGCGCGTAGAGGACGACGATTTTGCAGATGAGGAGCTGGGAGACGACCTGCTACCGGAGTAGCTGCCTCCACCTACCTCTCAGCTCTACAGAGGAAAAAAAAACATTATAGGAGAAAGAAATTATTTTTCAATTTCATGTGCATCTTGTACTCTTGTTACTTCTGAGTCTAGAAGTGAGATGTCTTCACTTCCAACTGACCTTCATCTGAGTAACTTTGCTTCAAGAAAAGTTATAGTAAATAGTTATTCATATAAAGGAGGAATAGCTGTATGTATGGACTGAATGCACACACGTCTAGCAGTCTGGACAGTTTTGTTTTGGCTCTCAACTGCAACATGATTTGAGAAGGTTGAAAAAAATAACAATGAGTTTAAAGTGTTGATGTTTAACTTCATCTGGTATGAATGTAAACACGTTCAAACTCAAGTGTATAGAAATTATAGACCTTTTTGGACAAACTGTTCCTCCCAGGAGTAAACAAGTTATTTACTGTTAACACAGTGTCTAAACACCCTAAAAGATGTTTGCCTTTTAACCTCAGTAATTCTTTTCATTTTGAGCTGGAGCCAAAACAATGAAAAACATCTAGCTGTTGTAATTTTTGAGTGCAATGTATATTTCCATATGTGTGTGTGAGCCTGGGAACCTTCTGGAAAATCCATCAAATTTATATAATCCGTCCATTTCAGTTTACTTTTTACACTGTGTACTTATTCCACAAATGTCTATTTGTATTATAATATTTATTTTATCTTGTTTTATTAATGTTCATTTATATAAATAAAAGAGAAAATGTTTTATCTATTTATGAAAAAGTTTATTTGTCTCATTCTGAGTACAGATCAAACAACCAATATAGTCTGGGAGTTTTTTTTGTATAGAAAGCTGAAGTTTTCCCTGACAAGCAGCAGATTTAGTGCAGGGTAAAGTGCATTGAATTAAGCTGTAACGGGCTTTTTATATGCATAATATAATTTAAAGCTTTGGCCTCACGTGTTCATGACATAATCCTACAAAGTGACAGGGAGGAATGGTGGCTTTGAAGTGGAAAAAAAGAAAGAAAATGTGTATCTATTTGTGTTTTGACCTTGTTTCTTTGCAAAACCAGAGCAGACACAAGTGATTAAGACTTTTCTGGATCCAGTTTATCTTTAAGTGAAGTAGACTCTGGTGTGAAGCCAAGATCCAGGAGCAGCAGCAGCAGCTCTCAGCCAACACTGTCTGGACTTCTCACTCCTGTTAGGAGCAGCTCTCATGCACGCTCCTTTATCGCGAAGCTGGTTGTTTAATGCGGGTCTCTCTCTGTCGTTGCTTCAGTTTGATTTATACTCGCTCTGACAGGCGGATCACACTGTCCCTGTTTGGATTTTACGCACACAACGGTGCAGAAAAGCAGCAGGAAAATACTCTTGGTGGCATTTTTTCTCGTCGAAGTCAGCAGGTGTGAAACTTTCAACTCGGTAATTATTTCTAATTTTTGAGGCAATCATTACACCTGTCGACGCTGTGGACGTGTTGCGCCAACATGTTTCCGCAGTTCCCTTGGCGGCGCGCCTGTGCCTCCGTCTCCAAGCCAGGACTGTGGACTTTTTGCCTGCCGCGTACTCCAAACATTTCGGAAAAGTGACCTGTTGACTGCAAAAGCTGCGTTGCCAACGGCGGCCAACTGATCATTTTGCTTTTAATCATCTAAGAAAGGCTGTGCCTGTGATAAAATAAACTTTTTTAGTGGATATACGCGTTTTGGCACAACACCGTACAGAGAAGTGAGCAGTGATAGGGAAAGCCATCCAATTGAGATGCCGCGTCGGATCCGCGTCCTGCTGCCGCACCTGGCCGTGCTGCTGATGCTGCTGGTAGGCCAGGCGGCCGGAGCGGTTCGAATACGAAAGAAGGCCACCAGGACCCGGTCCTGCCTGGACCTGCCGGAGGAGATCCTGGAGCAGATGTTCGGGCGTCTCTCGGTGGGAGTGATGAGCGCCTTCCACCATGCCCTGCAGCTGGAACCGCAGGACAAACTCAACCTGACGTGCCCGACAGCCGCGCGGTCCGACAGCAAGACCCGCCTCCCGGTCAACCTGCTCAGCATCTCCCCCTGGGCCTACAGGTGAGAGCAGGTGCACCATAAAAACTGAATATTATGTATGCTATTGTTTAAAATCGCAATTTGCGACTATTATAAAAATCACGTTGCATTCATTGATTTGCATTAAAAAAACGAATTTTATTCAAACACGAAACACCAACATCAGTGTTTTATTACTGAAATGGAAAAACAATAATTCGTATGTATAAGTATGTTGCAGTTTATATTACGAACAATAACAAAGCATGAATCATGATATTAAGTCATGTCTTGTTCAGCTGTGGATGCAGGTATGGTTGTATCATCATTACTATAACCATATTATTACCGGTGTTTATTTCTTCGTGTGCATATTTGAACTTTCACTGTCAGTAAAATTCAGCACTGTGCCAGTAATTCTAACACTTTCAGATCTCTTTGAAAAGCCTCCTGATCAGATCACTTTATGAATCACAAACCTATACATAAAAATATCTTGTAACCCCAAACGGTGCCTGAAAAATACTAACAACTGGAATTTTGCTTTGTAGATTGGGTGGGGGTAGGTTTTTAGCAAATTGTATGTTTTAGTGCATGTTTAATGGTTTCTCTCTCAAAACAAGTACATTATAGACACTGGAAATATTTAGAGTTGCTTGTATCACCAGCACAGCCTATCTTAATTTTTTACAAAAGATTCAAAAGAAACATCACAGATCATCTACAAAACCTTTGCATTAAACAGAAGATAATATTGCAGTACTTTTAAACTTACTACTTATTACAGTTGTACTAAAATATCCATGTAATGTTAGAGCAAGTGTGTTTTTTACCAGACACTAACTAGACACTAACTTGTATTATCATATTTGGATATGGGAAACATATGAATGTAACTCATGTCCCTTTACTCAAGGAAGAACAGTGAGCAAAAAGTACAGTTTGTTTGTTTTCCTCGTTATTGCAGCAGCAGAAAACGAGAAAATGTTGTATTCATGGAATTAATGTCCTAATTTTAGAGGAAAAACACTATGTGACGGCTGAAGGCAGATGAGTTTAACAAAAAGAGAAAATCTAACAATACAATAATAGTGGTCCTTTTGTTTTTTTGACAACTATTTTTAGTAGTTGAAGTGGGACAGGATTACAAATATATTGTCAATGACAATTAATAACAATTATTATTTTCTAAAGTAAAAGGGTAAACTGACAACAATTTGCATGTAGTTGACATGTCAGAGGTTTGATTGGTAGTTTGGACGAATCGTTGACGGTAAATGGTTTCAATACCTTGGCTTTACATTTGCAGCAAAAGGCAGCTTAGAGAATAAACTCTTGATTCTGTTGAATTATATTTTTAGGATCTCGTACGACCCGTCCAGATACCCACGCTACATCCCTGAGGCGTACTGCCTGTGTAAAGGCTGTCTGATCGGGCCGTACGGTGCAGAGAGCGACCTCTACCGCAGCACTCCGGTCTACGCCCCCTCCGTTATCCTGAAGAGAGCAGGCTCCTGCATTGGCGGCCGCCACTCGTACAACGAGGTCTACGTCTCAATCGCTGTGGGATGCACCTGTGTGCCGCTGCTGGAGAAGGAAAGGGACGTCCAGAACAGCAACCAGAGCGTGGAGAGAGCGGAGCCCAAAGCCCGACAGCTCGTCTCTGCAGGGAAGAGAGTCTAAAGGACTGTGGCGCTTCAGATCAGTTTCTCTCTAGACACTTTACACAAAATTTGAGGGATCATATCTGCAAAATTTGGAAGATAAACATTTCAGTACAAAGCTCCTGAAAATCTGTGATCATATTTGCGAACAATTTTTCACCAGGATGCACATTTTTATTTTATTTTATTTTATTTTTTACATTTTTTTCTTAAATAAGGCTTTTTATTTGGCCCACTTTCATTTTTGGCTTTAATTTGACGCCCTTTGGACCCAAATCTGATGACGTCTTTACTACAGTTGTGCAAGGATACAATTTTTTTCATCAGGAAGCACATGAAGAATGAACTTGGGTTTTTGGGGGGTAAATTTTGCTCTTAAATAATACTTTTTATTTAGCCAGTTTTAATTCCTGGCTTTAATTTGCCTGTTTTGCTTATTGCATGAGCAGGACTGGAGGTATTAAGCCTAAAAATCAAGAGTCAACTCTAAAGTTTGCTTTGGCATTTGAAGAGTTGGTTCAGCCAAAATACAGAAGACACATTTCACGTATATCTTGTATGTAGTCATGCAGAAAGTTTGTTTTTATTTGCTTGTATTTTGAGAAATCAAGGGCAGAAATCAGAGCTGGATACCTCAAAACCTGCACAAATAAAACCAAACTATCTGCATGTGTAGATATCACAGGGTCCATACAACTTTGAGTATATTCAAACCCATTCAAGGAACAAAACCCCAACATTTCCAGGCTCTTAAAGGATTTTATTATTATATTTAAATGATTACTATAAATGTAGTTGGAGAAAAAAAGTTCACAGAATAACCCCAGCAATGGTTGTAAGTTGTCCCTTTGTTCATTATTACCAACTCTTCATATTAACTTTGTATGTTTTTGATCTAGATTAAGGAATGGTTGCTAATTTTGAGAGTATTCAACAAAGCAATAATTAGCTATGAATTAATGCAAGAAAATGACTATCTGTTCAAACAACAACACAGATCAAATAAACTAAATTATGTTGAAATTAAGCATTTTACAAAAGATTTTGTATAAACCCTGTACCACTAGAAATAAACAAGAATGTGTTTATTTGTCTGGACCAAAGCATTGAAAATCTGAAGCAATCATGTAATGACCAAAATAATAAAGTGCCTTTTTATTAATCAATAACCTGATCAATGCTGCCACCTACTGGTATTAAAACAACTACAGTTCTGCTTTTTTTCTGATTCTCTGACCACCAGGACAAACGAGACTACAATCGTGTTATTTTGACAGAATTTAATAATAACTTGTAATCAAAACAACAAATATTGCACATGACTGCATTTGTAGGGGCGTCCCGGTGGCTCACACTGGTAGATCGCTTGCCATGTAGGCTGAGGCCTTGCTGCGGCGGAGCCGGGTTCGAATCCGGCCTGAGCTCCCTTTGCTCCCTTTTAACAGGGTAAGAAAATAAACATGTCTACTACAAAGACTATTATCTTTCCTTTTTTCTTGATTTCTTTCTGCTGTTCACTTTGGGTGTCAATTAGGGGAGCGGTTTAAAGACCAGTTTAACTTATTTTATTTCTCAAGGGATTTTAAGTTATATATTGCATGGAAGGAGAGAGAAAATGTGTCACCACTAACACACTGCATCTTGTGCTGATTCACATCATGTCTTGAACTGCTCATCCAGAGTGCTTCAGCTTCAGACGAGACATTTTCACTTCAAGGGGCACAGTAAATGATAATCCATAACTTGTAGTCTTTTTTTGGTAGCATATCCCATACAAACAACCACATTTCCCATAATGCAACTTGACAGCTTTTTGTTTGTTGGAGGATGTTATATATACACACGTTTACATACAGACATACTTTATACTACAAATTTGTAGTATTCAAAAACAAAGCTGAGATTATCCTGTTGACACCACTGACATCATCAGGGTTATTTATCTAGAGCTTGACAGAAGACACAACAGTTTGCAGAGTGTTAGCTCGTTAGCTGTTTGACTGGCTGAGTGGTTCTGCACACGATGGCAAAACTGATCTTGATGGGTAGGGGGCACTGTCACACATGAGCAAAATTAATATTGGCAAACATGTGCCTTATTATTATTATTATTTGAAGGAGCAAATAAAACCTCGGCCTTTGTTGGGAAAGCAAACTTGCAGAATCCTATTGGTGAAGTACAGCTTTGGCAAAGTTGTTTGGTCAATCATACATTCCAACAGCCTGCAAACTGGTTTCTGTATGTCACTCTCCTGCATGTGACTGTGCCCTTAAACTGGTGGATTTCATCTGTAATTGACTGATTGATATGAAATAATCAGATCATTACAGGTCTGTAAAACATGTTCATCATAATTTCCATTAGAGACAAAGTCTACTTGTCTGATCAAAAGTCCAAAACCCAAATATATTCAATTAGAAATTTAATGAAACACATTGGAGAAGCGGAAACCACTATATTTAGTATTTGCTTTTTTACCAACTGAATCGATTAACCAAAATTTAAGTAAATTCATTCAGTTTCATTAATTGTTTTCATATAAAATCCAGCAAGTTACCAAATATTTGTTCATCAACAAGCTGTCTCTGAGTCTTGAGACTTGTTTTTTCGCAAGCCAAAGTTCGCTTGTAGTAGTAACTTGATGGTTCCTTTGTTCCTCATCAGTACAGAACCGCTGCTGCTGGTGAATGTCTGTGTCTTTCTGCTCTCAGTAGAGGTTCAGCAGGTCGAGCACAGCAGACGAGACGGATAGTTCACAAAACAGCGGAACTCATTGGACAAGTTTCTGTTGTGTTTCGGCAGGAAGCTGCACATTTTTACATCCAGAAGTTCTTTAGCGTGTTTGTCCATGATTGCTCCTGCAGGAGAAATGGGACAGAACATCTGATGTCAAAAATACAAAACAAAACAAAAAAAGACAAGACCAAACAGGAAGTACTAGAGCCCATCTGTAGCAAAACTTTGGTATATTAGCCTCTGAATATTATCTTACAGCAACTATTTTTCAGTAACACTTTTTGTTCACTTATAAATTAGTCTTTCATAAAATGGCGTTTTTAATATATTTTTGGACATGTTATAATATGGTGGTTTACTTATATTTTTGGACAGACTGTACTATTACCATGATCAATATGCTACCTTAGAGCATTTTCTGGCAGTTTTTTGGGACAAAATTCCCTTTCACCATTTACTGACTTTCTGATTATACATTTGGTAAATTATACTATTACCATACTCAGCATGCTTTTCTAGATTTTTGGACAAACTTCATTGAGACCATTTTTAAAAACAAAATGTCGACCATCTATACTATGACTATATATATTTGAACAAACTACTATTACCATGGTCAATATGCTATTCTTTGATATTTTTGGACAAACTTCATTCTGATCGTTTTTTGACATACTATGTACTATGGCATTTTTATTTGTACTACTAAAAAAACTGCCAAAAAAGCATTTTTTGGGGGCAGTTTTAGACAAACTTCACTTCCATTTAACTTTTCTTTTCTTCCATTTTTCAACACACCATTTTTAAAAAAATTGTGCGTTTTTTGGGGAGTTTAAGACAAACTTCACTATGACCTTTTTTTTCATTTTTGGAAATATGACCATTAACATATGACCATTAACAACATGGTTCTCTCACCTGTACACAGCAGCACTTTGCCTTTGCTCAGGTACTTGACAGTTTCGGCCACTTTGCTCAGACACTCCTCGGACAGGTACGGTGGGTCTGCGAGGACGATGTCGAAGCTCTGAGGAGACACGTTGGCCGCGAGAGACAGCGGCTCGTTGTAGTCGTAGAAGATGAAGTCGTCGCCGTAGGAGGCGAATCGGTGGTCGTACTCCAACACGATGGCGGACACCCGGTCTGAGCCTTCCACCACGCCCTGCTTCAGCTTCTGGTACACACTGGGCGCGCTCACACAAGCTATCCTGCAGGGAGAAGGAACATGACAACATTATTACTCTGCAAGAAGCATGTTGGAGATGAAGCTTAAATTTCTGTTTGTGGTTTGTTCCTCTTTCCATGTTCCTGACTTACTCGGTACAAAATCAGAGTACTTGTACTTTACTTGAGTATCTTTCTATTCTATACACCTTAATATTTCTACTCCACTACATCTCAGAGGTAAATATTGTACTTTTTAATCCTCCACATTTGTCACCAGATATCATAGTAAAACACTGACCATTTTACTGCACAATGTAAAACTTTTATACTTTGTGGTGATAATACTTTACCATACTTTTTACTTAAGTTTTGAAAGCAGGAACAAGTGAAAGCACTTGTAGTGGAGAATTCTGCCCTACAAAGCCAAAAACAATAACTTCCCAGAGTGCAGACCTGAGAAGAATGACTTCTTGTTGAATGATTTCTTGTCCAGCCAAAATAGTTCCAGGCAGATCATTGGATACATGGCAGTTTTATAGCTTTACATTAGATTATTCTTTGTACATATTAATCCTGACCTTTGACCCTGATTTGGCAGTTACTGCATTTTGCCATTGTATGACCTACCAAAAATTGTAGTGTCATACCAAAGCAAAAGGCAATTACTTCCATTTTATCTTGTCACTTTAGTTTGGATCATGATCAAAAGTAGTATAATGACAGATGATAGAAATCCTTGTTCTGATGATATACCATGATAATTCACCTTTTACTGTTACATTATTAACATGTTCTTGCAATGTTCTAAATATTATATTCATGGATGTTTCTGAGTGAATAGCAAAATAAGTACTTAAATGCCGAAAAGTGACACTAAATTATATAAATAAAAATGTCCGATATATTGCAAATGAGTAAACAGTTGAATATTTTATTTCAATAAACACTGGCATATAAAAAGATAACACAAATAACAAATCATGTCCAAATATATATACATCATAGTGCATAGTTTCCATATGTGTGTTGAACAATGGCATTTTAAATCTTTTCCACCCTTTTTGGGATACCAAAATTGGTATAAATAAAGTATAAGATTTTAGTGAAAATCACTTTCTAGTTTCATAGTTCACCTTATGGCCTAAAAGGTTCTGAATACTTCTCACCATCCATCTACAGAAGAAGTCAAAACTGGAAAACTGGATTATTGTGATTGTTTCTTCCAGGAAAAAGTTTGTTTTCTTCGTTTGTTTGGACTTTAACATTAGGCAGTAATGCTTAAACCCTGTGATAAAATGTACCTGCATATGTATTTCTGGTGTCTTGTGGAATTAAGATACTACACCTTTTTTCAATGGCAATAAACAAGTACTTTTAAACCATTTTTAAGCTGCTGGAAAGAGAGGTGGCTGGTTGCTCATAGATCAATCAAGTGTCGGGTGCTCTTGAAAAAAGCAGGAAAAGAAGCAGGAGAAACAGGAAGGCTTCCAGACGCTCCACAGCCATGAAAACAGTCAATACCAACGATGAAGGATACAAAAAAATGCCCTTAGCTGTCGGTCTTTGTCAGGGCACCAAGCAAACAGGAATCCTGAAGAAGACCTAAAGCGGTTTAAACATGTTGGCCCTTTTATGATGTTTTTTCTTTTTTTTTTAAATGGCCTGGCCACAAAAAGGCTTTTTATTGCATCCTTCCTTGTTGATATTAGCTTTTATTATTACTGGAGCCTGGAAGCTCTTCTGTTTGTCTTCTCTTCTGTTTTTCAAAGCTTATCCAGCACTTTACCGCTGAGTTAATTAAATATTTATATACGTTACATACAGCACATACTCAAAAAGTGTTTTTTAAGGATTTGCAGCACTCATGTGAACCCTGATTAAAAAAATATATGCATAAAAAACTGTTTTTTGTTTTTTTTCAGGCCGTAGTAATTAACAAGGAGCAAAAAGCAAAAATTGTCCTATTTCCTGATATTGTAATCTAGTAACCCTTAATTGAGAACACATAAAGAACCAATCAAAAAAGTTTGTGTGTAGTTTTTACCTGCCTCCCTCTCCAGCTTCACGTACAACCTCCTCTGCTAACTGAGTCGCCGTCTCGTCACTGTACCAGAACTGACTCATCCGCTGCAGAAAATTACAGTCAATTACTTAATAAATATTTCAATTAACTTCAGTGTTGCATTCACAAACAACATTTTTACTTTAGTTTGCTAATGCCAAGCTGAAATAAACATATAAAAGTAGCATTCACACTTAAACCAATGGTGGATCATTAATCTGATGCCATTCATGATATTTTAAAGTTAAAAACAAGTTTATTTTATGAATACATCCCTTGTGAGTAAATCTGTTTATTTCAACTATTTCTAAGTAACTTTATTAAGGGTTATAATAGTAGCCTACACAGTCAGACATTTTTTTTCTTAATAAATATGCCAATTCAATGTCAAAGAAATGACATTACATGCATGATGAAAGGCTGTAATCAATAATCTAAATGGTTGGTGATTAGATTTCTGTTAGTCAAATCATTTGTGAAACAATCAGTTGATTAATTAAATTGAATTTTAAAAGATGTTACTTATTAATCTCTCACTGATTATCTAAGTTAAATTAAAGCCAAAAAGTTGAAGTTGAAAATGTGAACAAGGTTTCTCTAACTTCAGTAAGTCAGTTTCTCTTTACAAACCTTGGGGAAAAAGCACATTTTCAATGAGATACACGTGTTTTCAAGGATTTCCAGCACCCGTAGGAACCTTCAGTGAACTCACCCAGTCCTCCTCCACTGCTCCCACAGCGAACTGGTCTGACGGTTTGCTCTGAGCCTCGGTCTCATTGTAAAACTCCTGCAGGGCGGCCAGGGTGTGAGCGGACAGTGCCGGGACGTCGTCGTCACTGTCACTCATGGCTGACAAAGCAGAGGAACAGCTGACGTGAAAGGATCCAAAAGCCTGAAAATAGGAACTGAGCTGGTGGGTGACTTCATAAAAGACAGATAATTATCAGAATCAATAAGCGATGACATGGAATGTTTATTTAAAAAAATGAGTACAAAATAAATTATTGATTTAGTTTTATACTTTTTTTCTTAACATTTGAGTTTCAGTTTAGTGCATTGAAAAATGTACTTTTCATGTGTTTTTGCATTCATTCACCACATGAAAATGTATATCAATAAAGATGTACAAATTAGATATACTCAAGTAAAGTACAAGAACTATATTTAGTACATTAGAGTTTCATTTCACCACTGGATGTAGTAGATAGTTGACATTACCCCCCAAAAATGTCTCGAGTTGGGAGTGCTATATTTACCTCTGAGAAGTGCATGGCGTATATAGTTGCATAAAATCTAAATAGTGATGTTAGTACTCAGTGTACAGTACATTATATTACTGTATTTCTGGACATTCCCACCACACATATAACAAGTGGAAGATAACTGTCAGAGTAACAAAAGCCCCGCACAAAAGTTCATATTGAATTATGTTAAATGTAACTAACACATAAAGATGACTTGCCTGCCCATTTACACACATTGTTAAAATATAAAACAACCTAAATCTGGGTGCTCTTGGAAAAGCAGGAAAAATGCAGGAGAAACAGGAAGGCGTCCACAGCCGTGAAAACAGTCAATACCAATGAGGTAGGACACAAAAAAACGCCTTTAGCTGTAGGTCTTTGTCAGGGCATCAAACTAACAGGAATCCGGAAGAAGACTTCGAAACATGTTGACTCTCTTATGATTAAAAAAAGACAGATTTGGCCACAAGAATAAAGGCTTTTTATTGCAACCTTTATTGGTATATTGACTTTTTTTCACTGCTTTGGAGCCTGGAAGTTCTTCTATTTGTGCATTTCCAAGCTTTTTCAGCACCTTGCCACTGGTGAATTAAATATTTGTATACAGTACATACAGCATATACTCACTTTAAATGAGATGTTGTTGTGCTATATACAGCAACAACAAAAAGTTTTGTGGCAGCATTCTACAGAAGAGTGACAAATTAAAACGACACATTTCTTGTGTACTTTACACATTAAGAGGACATCACTGCCCATTTACAAACATGTTTCAAACATAAAGCAACCTAAATCAGCCCCACATTTAGCAGCTGCAACATTAAAGTAAACACATAAATGCATCAATAAGTATCATACTATACAATATATAGATTCTGTATAATGATTAATTTTACTTTTGGTACGTTTTAATCCATGCACTTTTACTTGAATGCATGACTTTAACTTGTAACAGGGTAGTTCTACACGGTGGTACAGCTACTTTTCCTGAGGTAGATGATCTAAGATCCTTTCACACCTGCTGATGAATGAATGACAACAATGACTGTGGTCTGTTTTTCTGTCAATAAGCTGCCAATTAAATAGTTTTAACTTCCCTAATGTATCCATTTGTTATCGCGCACAAATGGCAGACAATTGCAAATGTAGTACAGAAGTAAACATACCTAATCAGAGGGAGAAGCCTGCTGTTGTCAACACGTGAAAAGTATGGAAGAGAAGAGTCGCAAGACAATGACGTAGATTCAATAACTACGGATACTGAAGAGGGTCAAAAATACTACGTTTCGCCAACTAACAAAGTGGTTTACTTATATAATTTCAACCAGCCGATAAACAGACAACATGAACATTTTCCATCTGTAAGAAAAACTCTTCAGATTTATCAGTGGAAGTAGATTAAACCTAAATTTGACCTTAAATTGACTAATGTAGGGGTTTGGTTAATAAAGGCACATACATTACATAGGCCTACGTTAACCATCAATCATCACAAAATTAAACATCGGAAGCAAATGAAACAGTAAAACAAAAAATAATAATCCGCAAATAGATTTACTATGTATCAATGACATCTTTATTAATGCTAATAATGTATTTTTGCATCTCCTGCACCATCTAAAAGGAGAAGTGTATATTCCAGTGCAGTCATTTTTTAACCGTATTGGTCTAACTTACCACCTCTTCATCGATTCCCAAGGTATTATCAACACTGTTCGTTATATAAAGATTATGTAGTATCTTTTATGTTACTTGTAATATAAGTGTTCTGTTTTACTAAAGAAGCCACAGTATGACCTTTTGTTCAGAACAGAACTGTAATAACTGGTTCAAACCAGAATAATGAAATGTAAAGATCTGGGAGTTGTCAGACAGTAGAGGCGTTGGAATTTGAATATAAACAAAAAAAACCCTCTTAGTATTATTATGCCAGAGAAGTAGACGTTTTAAAATCTCCAATTATTGTTCTTTTTCGCTCATTTTTTTCGGCCGTCATTCACTTCTATGCAAAATTTTGCGCAGTTTTCCCGCAACTTTCGTATTCCGTAGAGAAAAGTAATAGCACACCTATCCAAAACCGCACGTTTTGATATATAATTTGTCCTCGTGTCCTAGACTAGCGGGACGAAATTGTGTCCGGAAGAGGAAGAAGAAAAAATCCACAGTATAACAATAGTACAATGGGCCCCAACCATAGACTATGTCTATGGCCCCTACAGCTATTGATGTAGAGGCCAGTGCTAGGTGCGATTGCCCCGTGGCCCTAATAAGTGTAGGTTGTATCCAGACAGCTGCAGTGGGAGACACAGCACAGCAGAGTGCAGTTTACATTGTTGTCCACTGGAGTTCGCCAGCGCTGAGTTTGTCATCTGTCCGCCAGTTAACACATCAAACATTACTTTTTTTCATTAATTTCTTCTTTTTTACATTTCTAATTCATATTACATCAGGTTCAGATAAACTATAGGTTGTAGTTTTTGTCTTTTGACAGTAAATAAGACAACCCCTGAATTAGAAGGTTACTCTCGCGTTTCCTATTGGACTAAATAACTCTCGCGTTTCCTATTGGACTAAATGTGTCACATGACCAAGAGGCGCGCCGTCGCTGCTCTTAAAATTGACGTTATTTCTTTAAAATTAAACATTTTACGCCGTTTTCAGCGCTTGTACGCATCTGTCTATGTGGTAATCTTTATTACCACTCGATATATTTTGTTGTTAGTGAGACAAATATTCAAACCGTGAGTGAGACTGACTGTGCAGTGAATGACTTTCTCCCTTCAGACGTTACTAGGTATCGCTTCTCGGCCTTTTGGCTAAGATCAAGTGTAGTATCTGTTCTTATCAGTTTAATATCTGATACGTCCCCTACCCGGGGACCATATATTAAATTGATTTTTGGAACAGGGAGATGGAATAGGGGCTTGCTCCGTCCACTCCACGCATCGACCTGGTATTGCAGTACTTCCAGGAACGGTGCACCCCCTACAACTGTGAAAAATAAACGGTATAATTGTAGTTCAAGAGGCAGCGTTATCTACTGTAATGGGATGTGGAAGAATAATTTGGTAATCATGTGCAACTGCAGTGTATAAATCAGAAATATCTGAGTGGGGCAGGTTTTCAAAATGATAGTTAATAAACAAGCCATAATAACCAAAACAGAAACCAAATAACCATTAAAAGATATTCAGGGGACATTCATCTTGGAGGACAAAATGTCCCTTCTTAAAAGCATAAAGATCTGCAAAGGGACTATATATTATTTTCCACTTTTCATAGTTTTAGCCCCTTGGTGGCCTTCAGGCGGGCCGTCACTTTTTTTTTAACCATCTTATTATTAAAATTAGCAGGCTCAATTTTAGGAATTTACTGGAGATCCGAGTATCATACGAAACTAGAAGATCTAAGGAATCTATAGACCTATAGAATCTATATAAGTGCGGGAAACGGTCGAAATAACGCTGCAAAGTTATGCTATTTTTTAATGTTTCATAGTGAGTTTCAAAGCGATCATGTGATCTCTGACGTCATGTGATCTCAATGAAAATAGGCTCTCTCTGTACATCGAAGTCTTCTCTTTACATACATGGCTTTATACAGATAACATGCGATTTCAGGCAAAAACCTCAAGTTTTTCTCATGTAGTACAAATTTGTGCATACTGAGGTCTCTAAACAGGCTTTGAATTACATGAACTGGTTATCACTGGAAAGCTGAGACACCTGTGGATTCAATGAGCCCAGTTTTCTTTATGTGGGATTATGTTAGTTATCAGTAGTAGCCAGTTCATTGCAGTGAGGGCATTTCTTGAGTCTCAACCTCACTGTATAAAATGAGCTGCTGTGACCTCTAAGATAATCACAGCCTCATGAAACTTTACAACCATAAACTAGAGACCTAGAGCTTTCAGAAGATGTGCAGCTTTCCTAGGTATATTGACTGTAAGGTTAAAACCAAAGTTTTTGAACACAAATAACAGCACAGATTCTTATATGTTGTTCCAAAGGTCTTGGCATATTGATGCAATATTCCGGAGGGTTTTTTGACCATTTTTATCCGTTCTCGATGTGAATAAAATTGCATAATTCAGCACCAAATGTGTGTAACAAATGGCCATAATTGCAACTGCAACAACTTATGGGACATAGTTGAACATGGAAATGGACTTCAATGGGGAATATAATAATGTTATGAACCCCTTATACACCTTAATAGGTTTAAATAAATAAATAATAAATTAAGTCATTTTTACTAGATATTTTTGACCAGAACAACTTGACACACAGTGCTGAGCTGTATCTCAAATTAATCTTCACATTCACAGCTTTCAGGTGTTGTTCACCACTTCTATGCATTTATTGTTGACCTGCTATCTTCGCCTAAACAGCCACTTACCACAACCCCCAATTCTAAAAATATAAAAAATAAGGACCTGGAATGGTAAGAGGATAAATGCCCTTTTAAAACTATTTAAATAATTATCTTTACGCCAAATGTATATTTAAAACTTTTAAAAGGACTATATTAATATTATTCCTTAGTGGTTGAAAGTACATTTTCTCAAGTATAAAAATAAGTTTTGCAGTATGAGCATTACATAAAGGATTTGCAAAATATCACATTTTGTTATTGGTTTCTTTTAAAGGGTCCCAGCCTTTCTTCTTTAATTTTAGTTGTATTACGTAAAATTAGGCTACATTTCTAAGGGAAAAACAAACACGCCCTTTCCAAGATTTATCCAATTTAAACCAGCCAAAATGATCTAATATTACAAAATTTAAAAAGCCAATAATGTTCTATTGAAGCACAGAGATAAAGGATATTCTTTGCTGTTTTAGAAAGATATTTCTGGATAAATTACAGCAATTACCTCATTAACTTTTAGAATTGGCAGGTAAATGGCAGGGAATTCATAAACATTAACAATGTGGTATTGGAACAGGTGAAATTGTGCTGTTCTTTTTAAAAGGTGCTATACAAATAAAATTATTATTTGGAGTTTAAATTCCTTTTTAACATTATTCTATATTGATGGCTGACCTCTCATTTTAAGGATTGAACATCAAAGAAGTGGCTGAATGGGCAGTTTACAGAGATTTTACCTCCAGATGTTTCAGTCTTGACTAGCAGCTGCCGACTCGCTGTAGCTGCAAGACAAAATATTGATGAGGTGATAAAAAGTACAATCAATAACTTTATTTCTTATTAAAAAAGGAAAAAAAACCCAGACAGGACACGTGTGAAGGAAACTGCAGAGGCGAAAACATTTTATACAATAAGTTTATGTACACTTTTACACTTCATTAACAAAACAGCCGTTCTACAATAACCAGGATAGTGCTCTGAACAAGGAGGTCTCCGACATAATGCTTCAACGAGTGGCTCTGCTCCTTTTTATTTGGTTTGTTATTGCTGTCCGTCAGCTCAAACAGTCTCTGCTTCAATCCAGTGTGTGTGTTGAAGAGTGATAATGGTGGATGTGCTGCTGTAGAAAAATACTACTGAAATTATTATCTGCTGAACGTTTAGAGGCCCCAATCCTTCCACCGAGCCTTCGTCATGTGTCCGCGACATAATACTACAATCCAAATAGAGAAAAAATATCAAACTGCAAAAAGGTCAAAACCGAGAGAGTCTGTGTGAGTTCATACAATGCTGAACTCTTCCTGCCGTCTGGCATATAAAAACATTTCAGTCATGTTTTTTTAAACATTTGTTGTGATTTCTGGTTTGAAAACATTATATTTATATATTTACACCCTTTTAGTGAATCTGATTTTGGTTTTCCGTCAAACAAACAAACAAACAGAATGCCCTCCTGTGCCGTTGTGGTTCAGCAAACCCCAAAGACAGCCGGGCCGGCCATACCTTTGTTATCATTGCAACAATTCAGGTGTGTGCATGTGCGTTTTTATTTTTTGTGTGCGTGTATGTGTGTGTGTGTGTGCATCCGCTGTGTTTTTAGCGAATGGCAGGCACAGTTTGTCAGTTAATGCATGACAAAAAAACGCGCACACACAGAACAATCAACAAAACAAAGGCACTCTGGGAAGGATGCTGGCGGCATGTGTGTGCTTGGTGTTAAAATAATGTGTGTGTGTGTGTGTGTGTGTGTGTGTGTGTGTGTGTGTGTGTGTGTGTGCGCGCGCCATGGCATTCTTGAAACATAATGGCCCCTCTAATATTTCAACTACAAAAACGTCAAACTGGAAAAAAAAATGACTCCTTCAGTTTTTAAATAACAGCAACTTCTCTCAATGTCACTCTGTGCGTATGTCCGTGTGTGTGTGTGTGTGTGTGTGTGTGTGTAGCCTCCAGGTAAAGGAGGTGATGTCATCATCATCATCAGCTGCTGATGCTCCGCCTCCTCCCGCTGTCATGATCGTCATCGATCCGTCATGTCGGCCAACGTGGCTCCAGGGATCCTCAGACTGAGTCCATCTGCTCTGCAGTTCAGTCTCCATGTTTACCACATCATCATCATCAACTGTCAATCATGCTGGGGTAAAGGGGCGGGGCTTCAGGAGGGAAATCCGAGGAGGTGAAAACTAGGTAAACATTCAGGCATGAGATGTATCCCTCAGCAGGTAGAGAGACAGAGAGGCTTCCAGCTGCCTCGTCTACCTGTTTTAGTTCTTAGGGATGAAGCGTTTTTTGATTGGTTGCTTTTCCAAAGAAAAATAAAAAAGTAAAAGAAACTATGACCAGAGGCGGAGTCGGTTTCCAGTGGTTATTTCACACAGAGCAGGCCGCCCACGTTGGCCACAAACTCCTCTAGGCTCTTGAGGAAGGCGACCTTCTGCTTGCGGTCCATGGTGGGCGGCGTGCTGCTCGCCGTCAGCTTGTTGAAGGCGTCTGCCAGCCGCTGGTAGATGACGGCGTCCCTTTGCGAGGAGAGGAGGGTCTCCACCAGCTCTGAGTACTCCACCTGACAAGAGAAACAGACAAATTTAGTGTCAAAAGTTTAAAAAAATACAGCAAAATTATCAGCCGATATGTGACACAAGCTGAAGTTTCGGAGGCCGGAAGCTGCCAAAATAAAAACAATTTTTTTTTTTAAATAAATAAATGACCCAGTGAATTAATAAATTTGCCTTTAAATGTGGCCAAAATAATATGGAAACAAAAACATATGAAGGCATTCATTTATTGATAAATGTGACACATTGATGTTATTATTTTGTATTTAACTTTGTATGAATTCCCCTAATGTAAAATGTACTTTCCTATCTACTTTTTCCCCTTTAAAAAAATAAAAAAAAGTGTGATAATTATATATTTTCGGAGACGACAACACCCGGATGCTATCGATTTGTAAGCAGTTATTTACTCACCTGATGCAGGCACACGAGTGTGTAGAGAGCTTCACCTGCTGCCACCGTCATCTCTGTGTTGTGTTTTTGCAGGACCAGCATGTCAAACACCAACTGAGGCACAGAAGGAGGAGAATTATTATTAAAAAAAAGCAGAAGATCAGAAATGGATATACACATCAAACCATTCAGAGCTTTATAAACCAATAGAAGGTCGACTTCAGAACAGGATGTAATCAGCTTTCTTGGTCCTAGAAACTGTCGTTTTAAATATCTAAATTAATATGTTCAAATGGGACTTGTTTACTGGACTGTATGATTACATTAACATGTTTTATTGTGGTGAGTGCGTGTGCTGTACCTTGAGGAAGTGACGGGTGGCGATGAAGAGAGGCGTGTCCTTCTCCTGGTTTTTGGCGCACTGCTCCGCCAGAGGAGACAACGCCTCCAAACACAGCTGGCTGATCTCTGAACTCATCCTGAACACCGACATTAAGGAGCAGAAACTACACAGTGATTTGTTTTTTTTACTTCCACAGCTGTACTGCACAAACTGGCAGCTCCAGATGGAAGCAAGAGGAGAAATATATGACAAGTGTGAAACACAGATCACCAGAAATCTACCAAATTATAATCAGAAGGCAAGTCTCTTCTCTGCTGCAGCCATAATTTGAGATCACGGCTAAAATATCTACGTCCAAGCACCCGTAACTTTACGGTGTGAAATTACTTTATTTTTTATTTAATAAAAGTCACATTGTCAGAAACTGCCTGATCAGAATTCAAGCAAAGAAGAGCAAGAATCTGAGCAAACTTTTAATGCCAACCTTTGTGTGACTGGGCAGTTTTTAATAGTCTGATCTGTGGCCACATTTTGATCGGTACTAAAAAGATATTGAGGCTCAATACCCAGCCATAAAAGCTACTAAATAAAATCATAAATCGTCCTAAATAAACCATATAAATTAATACTGCGACATTAATTTGGCAGAGGCAGAGGGAGGATACGAGGTCATTCCCAGCTCCAGGGAGAACATGAGGCTTTTGAAGAGGTCTTCAGGCAGCTGTGGGATCTTTTCTGGAAAGATCTCACAGATGAAGGTGATGAGTTTGTAGTACTGGTTACACAGGGAGGGGAACTGGAAAAAAAAACAACAACGAAATGATCAGCAGGAGCTCAGAAAACAGATTAACAGATACAGAAATGTGTCACCTGGATTGAAGACTTAATAAAAAGAAACAACAAAAACAAACATCCATGTTTACCTTGAGCAGGTCCTGAGACATGAGAGGGAGAACAATGTTGACGCCATAAAGAACCACGTCGGCAGCTGATACCGTCCGATTGGACGCCGGCGTTCCCTGGTCTTGATTTCGAAACACCTCATCTGAAACACACACAGCAGTTTGGAAAAATGAAATCTCAAGAAACGCTTTTCACCAAAATAAGTGCATATTGTGGTGTTTTTAACTGTGGAAAAACCTGCTGAGAACAGGCAACAGACTCTGCTTGTGGTGTGGTAGTTACTTAAGGACAGAAAGGTGCAGCTGACTCACCGGTGTCGCTGAAATCGATGAACTCTTTGGAGAGCAGGTTTGTTAGCAGCTCCATGATGAGCAGCAGGTCCTGGTACTGGTCCTCCTCTGCCGTGGCGTCGCCTCGTTTCCTGGTCTGGTTGTTTTTGGAGTAAACCTGCAGCAGCGTCAGACACGCCTCGTACAGCTTCATGGACTTCGTCTGGACGAGGAGACAGGAAGTGACAGTTAACATCTCAGACAAATATAGACCATTAAATACAAAACAGATAATGAAAAGACTAACAAAGGCAGGGAACAACATATGGCTGAAACTTTGTTTACAGTACCAGCTGCTCTGGTTGTAGCAAATCAAGTGTAAAATATTATCTGCAGGTAAAAGTCACTCACCTCTCCCAGGTAACAGATCTGCTTGTGAGCCACTTCGACAAAAACCTCAATGATGAGGTTGATTGTCTCCGGCGTGTTGCTGTAAACCTGGACAACAAAAACAAGTCGGATGAAATTTGAATTTACAACTTTTCTCTTCATAAACATTTAGACATAGACCAATGTTTAAAGACCTATGCCATCATATTCATTTTAAGATTCATTTGAACCGTAAAGAGAGTTTTTGACTTTGTCTTTTGAGTTAGATTCAGTGGATTCAATCAAAAGCGCCACAGGAGCAACAACATACTAACTAGCTTTCCTTGACTTTGATTCTGTTCTTACCTCCATGAGGCCGATGCAGCTGGAGAGGAAGTCCATGAGAAAAGAGAAGAGTGAGGCCACGTTGTCGATCTGCGTCGCCTCGGCGATGCCGCACAGCGCCTCTAACGTAGCGACGATCTCCTGTTTGACGGCCTCCTCCTGGCTGATCTGAGCAAAATTCTCCTGGTTGATGAGATTCAGGAAACGCTGCTGCAGAGGGTGAAGCACCTGGACGCAGACAGACAGGAAGCCTCAGGTCAATTAACAGATCAAAATGGAGTCTAAATTTCACATTAAATTAGCTCTGTTCCTTGAACCAGTTCTTGTTCAGGATTCTTAGAAACTTGGTGTTGCTTGTGGTTTATTTTGCAGCTTATTCACACATTTATTGGGACCATTTTCTGTTTTTTGTGGCGACCTGCAGTTCTATAGCTTACTCTGTTGGTTGGTCTAGAAAAATCCCCCCACCCTTTGTCATTACTGTGAAAAAACTTATGCACATCGTGCATAATGATTACTTTATTTTTTAGTACATTTGGCTGAAAATACTTTTGTGCTTTAACTGCAGTAAAAAACAAATTAAATTCAGGCATTTACTTGTATTAGTACATTTTCATGGTATGGTATTTCTACTTTTACCTAATTAAAAGGAGTCAAGCACTTCTGCCACCACTGCGGAAAAGACATAATGGCCATAATTTTAAGAAGCAATTTTTATATTTGAAATATTACAGTCTTTGCACAGACCTGCAGCCAACCAGACTGGAACTTCTGATGTTATGACATGCTGTATGTATCAAAATAAAGCCGAATTACTTGAGGATAAAAGTGATTTCTCGGTGCATGTAATTAAAGAGGGAGGAATGTGGAGATGTAACAACAGAGTGTTTGATCAGTTGTTGGGTCCATCTCCTCTTCCTCCTCCAGCAGAGCTGTCCAAGTTCAGACAAAGCAGCTGCAGGAGCCGACAGCTGCCGTCTCACTCGTTATACCCCCCCACCAACATAATTACTCTGGAGTCATTGTGGCTTTGCACCCCCATTTACTACTGTCAGCCTATTAAGACAAAAGGCCTCCAGGATCACAAAAAGGATCATGTTATACACACGGGAGAAAGACTCAACGGGAGAATATTATCAACTACCACCTCCTCCACCACCACCACCACCACCACCACCACCACCACCACCTCCTCCTCCTCCTCCTCCTCCTCCTCCTCCTCCACCACCTCCACCACCACCACCTCCACCTCCACCTCCACCTCCACCAACTGGAGTCTGCAGAGCTCTTTAACTCCGAACAAGACTTGTGTCTTTTTAAAAAGGGCTCCGGTGGAGATTTAATGTCAGAGTTATCTTTTATTCATTGTCAGGTCAAAGTTTTGGAGGGGAGAAATTTACAGATAAGCTATACGGTGGCCAACATCTTGAATTTTTGAGCTGGAATGAAATTAAACCCTTTTTCATGTGGATTGTGTACCGATTTCTAATGGATATGATAACTGATAAAATAGAGAATAAATAGAAATAGAATAAATAGCCAAATAAACATCAGTACTGCATGTTCGGTGTCAATCAATTGCTGGTAATTTAAATAAACTTGAATAAAAATAAATACATAATTTATAAAATCACTCAAGTGTCGTTTCTTCATTATTTGTTGTGTAAAAACATGTTTTATATCAGCATTTATTAGACAACATATACACAGATATTGATAAATACCTGTATTTATATAACAAGTGCACTTAGGTTCAGGTTCATTATTTGATTAATCTTATAATTAAACGAACCGTTCCATCTCTGATCCCTTTAATGTTCAGACACACACACACACGTTACCTCGGCCCAGTATTGCTGTTTGGCGTCAGAGTCCATGTGAGCGAAGCCTCCCAGGACGAGAGCTTTCATCAGGGTCCTCTGCACAGAGCTGGACAGCAGGTGGAGTGGCGGGCTGCGGCTTGCAAACTGCTTAGCCAGGTTCCACCAGCTCTCACACTGAACCACGATGTTCGCTCTGAACACACGGAGAGGGAGGAGGCAGAGATTAGGTCAGAGTCAGTGCTGTGAAAGGATTTGATGGGACAACCCACAAATCTGAAAAAACATCTGCACTTAAAGATGATTTTACCAAAAAATCCCACCGATTTTAAACCTTTTTACCCACAACAAACAAGTATTTTATATGAATACTTGCTAAATCCAATTTGTCATATTTCTGTTTGTTTTCTTTTGACTTAAAGGAAAGATGTTTCTTAAAAACAACACAATCTATATTCTAATACAGCATTTTCATTTACCAAACATCTAGATGAAAAGCAGACCTATAAACAGTTATTTCTAATGTCAAAGGAGCAAAGATGCTTCAAACGATTCAGTGGATTTAGGTTTAAAAAAAAAAAAACAGGAATGCTATCAGAAGCATGGATGGTAAAAGTAGGATCAAAGTTTATTTTAAACCTTGACATTTACCAAATAAAAGTTAGACTTTCTTGACCTCAACATTAATCATTTGATCTGAAAATGTTAATATATTTTGAAAAATGACAATTTCCTAAATGTATACTCTTCAAATGGTGTTTGGATTGTTTGTAAACTGATTAACTTTTGTTTTGTTTGACCATCATTAAAAAAACAAAAAATATTCACATTTAAGAGGCTTTTATCCTTTAAAATATTCAGTTGACTGATTATAAAGTTCCTGTTGATTTTACTCATCGATCCACCGTTTCCTCACCTCTCCCTCTTCTCCACCAGCGTCACCAGCAGCTCCACCGTGTCGTTTGCCAGCTCGGCCTCTGAGCTCCACACCGACAGGTTGTTGATCACCTTCTCCAGGAGATATCCCACAATCCACTGGGCCCCCTCCGTGTCTGCACCGAACGCTGTGCTCAGGGGGATGCTGATCTGAGGGGAGAATGGAGGAGAAACATCTGGTTTGTTGCTGTGATGTGGAAAAGATATTAATAGTGACTGATGAAGCTTACACAGATGTATGTCAGCTACATGAGGAGCCTCTTACCTGCTCGTAGAGCTTCTCGTCCACCAGCAGGTACGTCTTGGCCCAACGTCTGAGGAACCACATGATGTCCTTTCCCATCTGTGGGCTTAGCAGCTCCGTCAGGCTCGCTCTCGTCGCCCTCGACTCCACCTCTGACGTCCGCAACACCGCTGACAGCAACCTGTGACAGAAGAACCAGGAGAGAGTTGTTGGATTTAGAAAACCTAAAAAGGTTAGAAGACTTGATAAAACACTAAGAAGGCCAGGAGGGAAGAAGTTGAGAACAGAAGAAAGGATGAGAGAGAAAGACTGAAATAGATTAAATATACAAACATGATCATGACAGGATAAAGCGCTCACAGAGATACTTCAATATTAAAGGAGCAGTGTTTTTTCATTCAAGGCATGAACAATATTTTATATCATTCTGACCTCATCATCACCATGTATGCAATAGGTATATAGTAGAATGCAGAAAAGCTACATTTCATAGGTCCTGCATTCATGTAGCCTCTGTAATCCTCAGACATAGACACCCACCAATAGACTGCTTTTGTGCAAATCTTTGGCAAATTAGCACGACTTAAAGTTTTGGTTTATCATACAAACTGTCTCTGCTTGACTGATAATGACAATGAAAAGATCAATAAGGTAAAAGGGGACCATCTGAAGGGATGTAAATATCCTGTCACAGGCGAGGTTTTCTAAAACAAGAGGAAGTATTGAAGTTGTTTTCTCTCTTTTCTTCTAGTTTTCTCTCAGACTTGAATTACAATATGCTTAAATGTTAGCCTATCCTGACTTAAGCATTCAATCATGAGATTTCTTGTGTGCCTTCAGACATCAGAAAAGTTGATGAAATACACCTCTTATTTTTTTCACCCTGCACATAACCTGTGCTGGGTGACATTGTGTTGTTATTGTATTGTACAGTTTATAAATGATTTGCACTTATAATCAAGGTTTCGGGAGGAAAAAAAACAAAGAAAGTAAAATCTGAAATCTGGATGAATTGCAGCAGGTGCAAAACAGGAGCTGGTTCAGTTGTGTGGACAAACTTTGAAGCTTTAATCAAGATAATAGAGAACAAAATGAATATTCAATCAGAGGTGCACTGCAAGGACGAGACTCTTCTGCAGGGGCGGAATTAATTAATATGAAGATATAAAGATATAGTTTCATTTATTGTTCGGAAGGAATTGTGGCGGTTAATTGATGCAACAAAACTATAAATCCATGGTAGATAGTCATCATCTTGATGCCCTTTTGTGGAGTAGACACAAAGTCAAGTCCACACACAGACACACACAGACACAGACACAGACACACACACACACACACACAGAGGACAGAGAGACAGAGGGCTTAAAGCAGCTTATGGTCCGCCCCCCTCAGTCGAGGACAGTGCACAGTTTCACATTGTTTGCAGAAAACAAAACCAGGCTGACATTTACGGGGCCGGGGTCGGACGCTCGCTGATAGGAAACCTGATGCTGCCGGCCACTCGTCTCTGCAATCCTCACACACACACACACTCCTCTACATAATGAACAATCTAGAAAACACAGGGGCTAAACGACCTTCAACAGACAATATCACCGGCTGCTGTGACTATCTATTGTCGTCACTGTGATTATCTGCACACAGACACAGACACACAGACACACAGACACACAGACACACACACACACACACACACACACACACACACACACACACACACACACACACACACACACACACACACACACACACACACACACACACACACACACACACACACACACACACACACACACACACACACACACACACACACACACACACACGAGCACATCCAGTGCGGCTGCCAACATCCCTGAACTGCACAACGTTTCTCACAACACACTCACATACTGTAGGCTGCACAATTAATTGTTGTTGAAAAAATAAATCCTGTCTGATAACGGCAACTACATACGCATTGCATCCCGTTTCATTATAGCATCGGTGTATTTATGGAGCCTTCATTTTGTCCTGACGTTGACAGCAACGAAGGGAGAAACACTTTGTGCACGAGAACAATTTCTAATCCGAACAATAGCAGAAACAAAGCAGCAACAAGAGAGGTGGTGATTTAAAAAAATATCTGACGTCTCTGCTCTCACAGAGAGGAAGAAAGTGCCGGCTGAACATTTATTTTGAAATAAATTTCAGGCCTTGGGGAAATAATCATTTTTATTGATCAAAAACTCCTTCGACCGCCCTGCGGATACATTATTTTCCTTTTGAGCTGCTGAATAGTAGAAAATGTTTAACTGCAGCAGCAGATTTTATTTTCATTTTACAGCTGATAACTAAAACTACGTCCGAGAATAAAAATGTCGACTCTTTGATTCCAACCTGAAGCTCAGCTTGCACCTGCTTGTCTCCTTGTTTATTAAGTTATTACAAATATTAGTTTTCCTTCATTTATTTATTCATTATTTATTATTTATTTTTGATTTAATTAATTAGTGAATGTTTCATTGAATAATTTGTGTATCATTTATTCATTATTTGAAGTGTGCTCTCCCTATGCCTTCTTAACTGCGATTTGAAGTTCACGAAGAGTTTATAAATCCACTTTTATATTTTATCCCTGTGGGGCTGTTGCGTCACGGGAGGAATCTCAAGTTCAAGAGTCTCAAAAACACACCATGTCAGCAGTAAAGGCTTTATTAAGCCGTGTTTTATCGTGTGCATGTTGAGAGTTTTGGCCTCAAAACCACATTAAACCAAAACCACAGTGAGAGCTTCGTCGTTGTTTCTTTGTTTTATAGGCTGAATAGTCAGAAAGTGTTTGGGTGTGAATGTGAAGGAACGAACCCTCCTTCAGCTTTATAAGACAATAAGTGTCTGTGACAACACTTAGAGGTCTGACCAGCCTCGGACAGCAAGCAAGTCTAATGCTGTCCCAACATCCAGGGACTAACAGACACCGGGGACTGTTTCTGGTGCTTTAGTGTCAGAAGTTCATTACATTCAAACATGTGCGTCACTTAACATTCGTTCAGTGTCAAAACTTAAAAACTGAGACCTTCAGTTCACCCACAGTCTGATGTCGTTGGTGGAAAAACAGCCACTGTACCGATATATATTTTCTTAGTCAGTCCGGAGGTTCAAGGTGTCGGCCTCCAGGTTCTCAATGGCCGATTCAAGTAAGTAAATTGTCAGAAGTCTGAGTCCAACAAAGGATAAACTAATCGCTCAGAAGCTCATGAACCCTTCATAGAAAGAAAAATCACCTAACAGAATTTAAAACTAGAAACTTAATCCTTAAGAAAAACAACATAATACAACATTCAGGTTGTTCCACTTAAATAATGTGAGTCCTTTTAGGAGGTCTTTCAATGGCAAACCCGATTTTTTTATTGTGCGTTTGAAGAGGGGTTGTATGAGGTACTTATCCATAAACAGTGCAAAACCTAAAGAAGAAAAGTGACACAAAATAATGAATTGAAAACATCAAACTGCACCTGATGACAGAGTCTGTACGGTTGCAGCCCGGTATGGAAGAGGCTTTCTCTCCCGGTGAGCCGAGGATCTGCAGCGTCGTGTTGATGTCCACTTCTGTCGAGTGTTTGATGGAGAATTCCATCACCTCTGAGGGGATCAGCGGGGTTTCACCCTGAGGGTCGTCTGCTAATAAATACCCTGAAGGACACATAGACAGAAACAGAGGGTATTAGGCCTTTTCAAAGCCTCTGTTTATTCATTTTAGGTTTTTACAAAACATAGCTGATATCGGAAAAGATAACTTGATAAATAGAAGATCAAACAATGAAAATATTCTTGAAATAGCTTTAATATTTTTAAATCAAAATGCAGCAAATTTTCTATCTACTTTTTGCCGGTTTTACATTTCTCCTGTGTGATAATAAATGAAATATTTATTTGGACTAAAAAGCAATCTGAATACATCAACTGTAATAGACATTTTTTTTCTAATTTCATAAATGTCAAACAATGAATCAATTAAGAAAATATTCATTAACTTAACTGATAATGAAAAGGCCTGCAGCTCGTTTCAGATTATGACGACATTATATTGGCTCTTCAGTACCAGCTGGTGTGACTCAACAACTTGACATTTTCTCGTTTTCATTTAGAGTTTTATCGCACAACGCCATATCTCATCAACATTAAAAATATGTATAATAAAATAAAATACAGATTTAATATTTCAAGGCAGCTGCTTTTAGCCCACGGCTTTGCGAGGCTTTAATGATGCTGATTCAGACGATATTTCATTAACACAAACCCACAGAACTGGGTGGAGTTCTGATCTTCTGTCTACTTCACAAATAAACTCAGTTAATTAGAATAAACTGCACTGTAAAAGTAATTTGCGAACAACATAAAAAAAGTCTACTTCTAGAATATCATGCAGCTTTTTCAAAGTGCATTCTGTACCGTGTGTGTGTGTGTGTGTGTGTGTGTGCATTTGTTTTTAAACAATGTGAGTCTAACTCTCTTATTCTGATTTTGGAATTTATATGGCTGTATTTACAAAGTTGTTGAAAAATTGAAAGAACAAAGTGTGATATCCCGCTGCTGACCTGAGACCAGTATGAGCCAGTGGATGTCCTCGTAGAGGTCATCCAGGACTTTGCGGTCCATAGATCCGGGGTCAGATGTGGCCATGAGGTGCTGCTGGGTCCTCTGGAGCTGACCGTGAAGCCGCGTCACCCTGTCCTCCAGCAGGCTGCAGGACGAAGTCACAACACCAATGTTAATGTGGGAAACAGTTTCTAATTCCTTTTCAACTTCAAGGTCACAATAGATTTATAATATTCCAAACTTTCAAAAAATCAAACATACTGCCTGTGAATCAAGCTTTGCCACTCATTTAAGAACTTGTTTTATTATAGTTATTTGAGTAAACTGTTTCTTTTATAAATGTAAAATATAAATACACAAAATGTGAACTCTATACAAAAATGTAGCTAATTCTGGAAGAGTCTGTTGCAGAGGTCACAGCAGGACGGGATACAAGGTAAAAAGTTGGTAAAAGTTTTTACTTTGTGAGCAGAGGGATGCAGTGGTCGGCAGCCACACGTCCCAACATGCCGATGCTGGACAGCTGGTCAGAGAACAACTCTCTGTCGTCCTCTTGCAGCTCGTTGATCTCTTCCTCTTCATGAGACGAGATACCGTTCACTGACTGAATTGCAAACAGTAAAGTGAGAAAGAAAATTTAGTAAAAAGGCTCAAGATGCAGTCTCCAGCAGCTAGAGGTCTCTGAAACAACAATACAACAACAACAACAATAAGAAAATAGAATTTGGTGACATTGTTAACAGGATCATTACAGTTGTCTTCACCGCCATTACTGTCATTGCAGTCAGACTCTCCCAGTAGGTTCAGGAGGTCAAATCTTTAGGGTCTCCTCAAAGCTTTTTCTAACTGTTACGGTCTTTGGGGTATTGCGTGTTTGTTTTGTCTTTTTTGCCTTTTTCCTTGTCTGCGCCTCAGGACCGCAGCATACGTCACCAGCGCCATCAGAGGGAATCCCCGATGGGAAACGATTCCGCAAATTGCTGACAGCAGCAGCAACCTGGCTCAGCCCTCTTCTGCCCTATCGGTCTGGCGACCAATCACCTGCCACCCCTGCCTCCAGCACAGCCTTAAGAGCCACTTCATGCGGCTGTGGAATCCCCCTTCTTTTGTCTTTGCATGGCCTTGTATGAAGTGTCTCTTGCTAGCAAAGTATTTCGAGAACCTTGTGTGTTTATTTAGAGTTGATGCACTCAAATTGTAATTGTTGTTTTATCCTGGGCATTAGATTTAGCTATTCTTTTTCACATTTGTTCGCATTAAACATAGATTATTATTTTGTTAAAGGTTCACTAGTTTATGGGTGGTTGCACTTTATCAATTTTGTTTGTGTAGAGTAAATCAGCATAGACAGCCAGAGTTCTTTTGTTTATTGTATTTCAAAAGAAAGATAGTTTGAGGAAAAACAGGAGGTAGGAAGATTGTTATTGGTTTGTTTGTTTTATGAGTTGGCACCACCCGCAGCCCTTTGTTCACTGCCTCACTTTTGTATCATGTTGTTAGCATGAAGAAGGTTCTCTTTTTGTTACTCCTTGTCCACGTTTGCTGTTAATTAATAAACATCTTTATTTGCCTGAGTACACAGACGTTGTGCTACATTCCCTTTACTCCTGGACTCACACATGGGTTGTAACACTAACTGACTTTCCTTCCCTCAGTTTAATAGTTTATCATTAATAATAGACTCACCAGGTTCCGGGTGCCGTCAGGAGCAGCCAAGTGACACTGGATATACGAGTTGAAGACCTGGATCGCTGGTTGGACGAAGCAGCCTCGAGGAAAATGCTCCTCGTCCTGGACGAGCGTCAGCCACGACTCCAGCAGCTTGTCGTAGGCCTCCATGTAAACCATGTCGTCCTTATCCAGCTAAGTGAGGAGACAAAGAGCAACACTTGAAATTCATTCAAGTCATTCATTCAGTCATTTTTTATGTAACAAGATGAATGAAATTGTGTGAAACATTTACAGAGAAGACGGTCAGACTTTTGAGAGTAAGAAGAAGGTGATGTTAGGAGTTAATACTCACCACCTCCTCGAAGGCGGCGCTCCGTCCAAACGAGCAGGTGAGCAGCGTGAGGCAGTTGATGAAGGAGGTGAAGAGCTCGCTGGGCAGCGCCGTTAAAGTACTTCGAGGAAACATCGTGATGAGATTGGAGATGATATTGGAGATGCCCACCGCCTCCGAGTCTTCAATCTCAATCCTGGGAACACAGATGATAAAATGTCAACTAAAGATGTGATCTACATACTTGAAAAGTAGATTTTTTTTAATCAATAAAATGAAAATGCTGTTTCGAGAATCAGGGAGATAAATTAAACAAAATGCATCTGACAATACTTTTATGTTCAGTACAGTGGTGAAATAAATACTCAGCAGGGTTTCCTCTACATGTAATTGATTGAATAATGTTCAGAATAATGTTTTTTGTTGTTGTTTTTTTTTTTTTTTTTACCTTGTTTTTATTTTGTTTTATGTTTATATTAATGTAAATTATTGAATGAAATGTGATTTTGGCACAAGACATGGCGTTTTTCATAAAATGTGACGCTACACTGCAAATACCCTTATTTTGAAAAACCAACACCGGAGTCACCACCTGCCTGTCTGGCTGCGGCGGCGCACGAAAGACAAAGAGAGTAGAGACAACAGTCTGACGTGGAGGGAGAGAAAAGGGTGAAAGAAAGGTACCAAAGCTAGGTTATATAAAAATTAAGTGCTCTCAGCCAGGCTGTAAACTATGCCATTAGATTCGGTAGTTGTGTATGCTTGCTACAGTACAAACATTCAGTTTTTTGTCATTATTTCAAATGTTAAAAAATGTCAAGTCTCACAGGAGACAGGAGGGCACAGTTGTGTATGTAGTTGTGCTACAGCCTTGTATTTTTACATTGTAGGTATTTTATTCCAATGGATGGACTGCCTTTTTTTTGTACACATTCTATGCAGGAAGAGATGTTTATTTGACTGTATTCAGTATAGGCTAGTTTAGTTATTTAACTTATATCTTTAATTTATTGTTGTTGTATTTGTTGTTTTGGCCTAGTGATACTGCAAGATCCTATTTTCAATTATTATTTTCAATTCATGTTCCGGAAACCCTATAGTAAATAATATATTTAGAAAGACATTCAGTTTGAAATAGTCATCATTTCACATTTCAAAATTCATGTTGTCGCCGTCGTCGTCGTCACCCTCCCTCTTCCACTCGGGCAGACCTCCCCCCACGGTTTAAAAAAATCCTGGAGGAAACCCTGCTCAGGTATTGTAATAAAATGCTAATATGTGGAATAACATCATCACACATGAATAAGATTGGGCTCACTGAAACCACAATAGTCTCAGTTTTCCAGTCATACCCAATTTATGCAATCACAACACTGATTAGAGACTCCAGTCTGCAGAAATATTCAGATACAGTAGACCAAAATAGCACATTTAACTGCATGAGAAAAACTCTGCTTTGTGCCTTAAACTGCATGCTATCAGCATAAAGCATGAAGGTTTATTGAGGTCAGAGGGTCGCTTTGAAAGTCCTCTTGTCGGTTATTCCTCAGCGCTAAAAAAATAACCCAATTTTGGATTATTATTTCCCCCACCGTCCAGACAAGGTATCATGACATGGTACCACTGGATTTCTTAGATTTTCTAGTTTGGCATCTTTTAGTTTATTTCCCCTGAGGGAGATTTGTCTTGGACTCAAGGGCTGCACACATACGTGCCTTGACAATGATAGTGAAACAACATATAAACAAACATTACAGCACTAGCTGTACCAATCACGACAACAAATGACGAATAACAAAAGTATTACACACACCCCGTGGTAAAACACCATGAAACTATTGCACACTCTACAGCCTCAAGCAAGTTTAAAAGTCTGATAGAGGCAGGAAGAAATTAGTTTTTGAAATGCGCTTACAGTGAGGGACTGCCAGACGGAAAGAGCTAATATTCTGTGTGGAGTTCATGTGATAGTTTATCTTCTGCAGCCTTAAAATTGAGTCAGGCCATCAAATCTTAAAGTGGTTATTATTAGCACTGAATCCATTTGCTGGCAGGTCGGGTGGAGCAGGATGTACCGGAGAAGGTAGAGAGGTCAATTTTTCCAGAACTTGAAATGTATTCCCAAGCTGGGGAAGCCCCTGGAAGAGCAGCTGGAGATGATGTTTCCCCGGCAGAGCTCTAGTATGGATGAGTTGAGCAAACTTTGGGTCTCATGTCTAGAGGCCTGTAAATCACCTCCAAACCAAGGACAAGTGTGAATATTGTCCTCTGCTAACGCTTTGTTTGATACTTTCAGTGCATTTTGGGGATAATAGTTATTAATAGTTCTCAAGAGTATATTTAGACATCGATGTTTCTACTTTTTACCAAACTAAAGTATCTGATTAAGTCTTCCACCACTGGTTCCAAATCAATTTCCTTCTCTTGACATAAAATATTAAACTGCTTCTTTCTCAGTTTCGATTCAAACCCGTACTTTGGCCCGAGGAAGGCTAGTTTCCACTCTCCTCCAGGGTGAGTCCGAGGCTACACTGGGGTCACTTTCCAGTTTACACACTGGTGACTGAGGTTTGGAAACAAGCATGAAAATGATCCTTAACCGAAACCTGTGGGCAACTTGACCCCTGAGCAGATTTCTACAGCTGTATCTGAGGTTATTTTTATGGTATTTCTGTCTCATGAGAACACGGATGATAGAAAGAATTGCTGTAATTACACTCCTCGTTTTTAAAGAAACTTTTGTCATCAGATCTGACCATGAAGTATGAAGTGACATGTGTGGACACACTAAATCCTGTTTGGCTCATGTGTTGTTCAAAACCAGATACAAGAGTGGCTTGTAATCTGAACTTCAAAGCATCTGGACAAATTGAACCACAGCGCCCCTAATATCAACTTGGAGATATTTAGGGAGCGCCAGCAAATTTTTGTAAGAACATTTAAAAGTGTCAGATAAAGCCAACGTTAACATGAAGATGTTCAGCAGGTTGTGTTCACCATTTTAATTATGGTTGCATTAGTTAATTATTGCTTGTTATCATCAATTTTGCAGGTCATGATCATAAACAAAAGTCAAAAAAATTTACAACAGGAAAAGTCACTTTATCCTTTTGAACTAGCCATATGCATCATAAAGAAGAATCAAACTTATAGTTGCCTGATTATTAACCATCTTATAATCACAACTTCCATTTAATATCTCCATGAAATCTTTTTTTTTTAATTCCTCTACATTTAAAACATACAAAGTGGTCTGATTTCTTTAAAAAACATGGAAGAAAAATATACAACTATGCTACACATCACATGACTAAACTGTAAGCAGACAGTTTATGTTCAAAATTAACAACAACATGCTGCCTGACTGTATTCAGAAAATGTTCAATCTAAGACAAAGCCATTATAATTTCATAGGGGTGTGAATATTTATGAAGTTAAAAACCAGAACCAACACCAAATCACGATGCACCACGGTAACAGCTGTTAATTTATGGAACAAATTGGAGAAAGACTTGAAAACTTGCAATACCATTAACTTATTCAAAAACTTACTTAAAAAATAGGATGATTAATTTATATAAGTTAGAGTAATGAGTAATAAGCTTCTTTCTTTTCTCTCTTTTGTGACTGCTTATTTCTTTTGTTGATAAATAACAGATTGTACATTTCTAATTTTTAAATTAACTTGAGTTGTAACAGGGTAGGCGTAATAAGCTATGCTTCAGCCTACGCCTTTTCGGTCCAAATGTCTATTATCAATTTTCTCTCTCTGTTTACATGTTGTTTACTTTGATCAATGTTTTTTTTCTGGTTTGTTTTGATGACATGTATTGACTGAAATAAACAGATACGAAACGAAATGAAACAGATGGGACAAAAACACATAACATTTCCAAAAAGTCAATGTATGTAGAGAAACGTAGAGTAGGAGGAACAAATTGGTGGTCAAATGAACAATAAAATACAGTCAGAATCAATGAAACCAGCCTGGAAAGTTTTGGGATAGATCCAAAAACATGTTTCTAATTTAGAAACATACTTTACAAGCAATGTGTCTCTATAGTTGCAGCAGTGTAACACTACAAATATATACAGCCTAAAACTATTACAAAGCAACGAAGGCCACAAAAACAAAAAAAAGGAAATCTCCACGAGCATGCAACTATATATAAATGTATGTGCATTATTAATATATTTGTATTAATATGAATTACTGAAAGTTTTCAAAGAAAACTGATGTTGACTGTGAGTGAGAATGCACAATTTTACTGACATAACTGAGGGACTGATGAGAGTTTCTAAGTGATATTTACCAGTAAAAACATGAAATGAAAGGAGAATGTTAATAAGGATCCCAAAATATGGCTTTTTTCATATAATGATTGAAGATTTGCAATCAATGCATGTACTGAGCAGAACATATTAAAGGTGGATAATTAAAGTCATCAGTGAAGTTTAAAGTCAATTTTGCTGACGCTATGTCTAAATGATCTTAGACTAATTATTTCTTTACTGCAGTTTTTTTTGTCATTTATCAGCGGACATGACCGCAGAATAGATTTGTGCTAAAAATAAAAAATCTGAATTATCAGTCGGTCTACTCATGAGTGCATGCCAACCTGTGTTGCTTTCCAGGGTTTTCTACAATTCTGCTCAGTGAAAGATGAAAGCTCACAGTACTGACGTTTAAAGGGAAATCCTCTTTTACACCTCTACTAAACCAGCACCTCCCCTGAAGCCGTCTGTGTATTTTTGTCTTTTTTTGTGTTGCCTTTGCTGCACCATAAAAAGCAAAAGTCTTAATCCTGGATTTGTGTTTGAGCAAACACACCTCTCCACAGTGAGTCGCAGAGGAACGCTGTGAGAGAGGCCTCGCTAACCCCTATCAGATGGAGTTAAATTGCGAGCAGAACTGTTCAATCATTGCAGATCGGCCATCCCTCTCCGCATGGTTTTCCGATGAGGCAATTGGAAAAAAGCTCCAAGAATAGGTGATTACAGACGGAGCAGGAGAGGAGGGAAGAGAGAGGGAGTGAGTGAGAGCCAGTGAGAGAAAAGAGAGGGAGACAGAGAGAGACCCCTACTCACTGGATCACATGCTCCAACAACAAGCTGGTGTGCACATTCAAGTGTGTGTCTCAGTTATTTATACATGTGTGTGTGGCCCCTTAATTCAGATCAGAACCACTTTGACTACAGACACGCCCACTTACATAAAACACTTCTCCTGTACTTATTGACCCCAGATAATCACACAGTTCCCATGAACACCATTTTTACTGTTAATACAAAAGCCACAACATGATTGAAATAGAATTACAGCCTTGCATACTTGGTGCACGCCTCCGCCAACCTCTGTTCTCTTTCTGCTCAGACTTATATACGAAGGCAAGACTTTGAAGGAATTTATTTAAAAAAAAAAGGTATTTGGACTATTCTGGATGAAACAATCACCAAAGTTTCAAGGTGGACCCCCAAGATTAGAGTCACCAATTTAGTATCTGACCAAATGTGAAATATGGTCACAATCTCCTCCTTTTCCCCCTGGTAACATGATTAGTGTATGAATTCTTGAGTTATGGCCAAATATATGTTTTTGTGAGGTCACAGTGACATTTGACCACTAAAATCTAATCAGATCATCCTCGAGTTTAGCTGCAAGATTTGAAGATATTCCCTCAAGGTGTTCCACATGTATCGCGTCATGAGACTGGGCAGGCCTGTCACAATGGCTATTTTTGTTCAGTGATTATTGCGATATAATTGTAATTTCAAGACCAATTTATGCCACTGATATAATGATAATATAATAATATTATAATGCAAGTGCACGCTTTCAAAGAGCAATTAACTTTTAATTTTTAAGAATATTCACACATGAATGTGAAAAAAACATTAAAATATCCTCAATATATAAAAGAAGATGGCAGAAGTTATGTTTTATTTCTGTTCATTGGGCTTAGTCGTGAAAACATGCTTCCAGGTCTTATAATACTGGGTAAAACCTGCTGTTTGTCAAAAATAATGTCAACTAAAGTGTTGGTAAAATTATTAAGTAAACAAACCTGCATTTAAACACAACGGGATATATCCCAAATGATTGTGGTCATGTCAATATATCATATGATAAGTCCATATTGTAATTATCATGACAGACCTATGAATGTGACAAATAAAAGAATAAAAAAATATAAAAAATGACAGCAGTTGTATGTCTGGTGTTTGGGCGGTCGGTTGAAAAAAACGGTACATTTTAAGACATCACTTTGAGTTTTAGCAAACTTATGGATATTTTTCACTGTTCTCCTTTACAGCCGTAGAGACCCAGAAGAGTGAAAAACTTGGGGAAAGTTCTTTGCTCTACTGCACTTTGGCATTACAAGGTGAGTAAGGGGAATGTTTCCCCTTTTAATGTTTTGAAGCTCATGCAGACTCTAAACACCTCCGCTGCCACCACATCGCCAAGCTGCTAAAAACAGAGCAGTAATCTTGTTTAATGCATCTTCCTTAAGCTCAAAAATACACTGTGAACCCCTGCAATGCAGTACACAGGAACAATCAATAAGCTCCACACAATGAGAGAAAAAGCCACAAGATAACACGACTCATAATGTTTCTCGGCACAAGATCACCAGCTCTATTTCTTCAGATGACCTCTGCTAACAAGCAGTCGATACAGGAATCACAGACCGTTTCTCTGGTGCCAAACACCTGCAGACACTAACTTTAAATGTAATGTCAGTAAATATCTCATGTCAGCCATGAATTAACTCGAGTGTGACTTATGTTTTGTCATTATAATATATGTGGTCTGAAGGCAAAAATGGAGTCTGTAGGTAACTTTGGCAATGAATCCCTGATTTCTTGAGTTAACCCTATAAAGCCTGAACCATGAAATAATTGCCAGAAAATTCAATTTTTGTAAAAACTGAGTGCTTATTAACCTGCTGACGAATTTTAATAAATAAATAAATTGCATATATGAATTCTAATTTGTATCATATTTGATACATCAGGTCTTTTTGTGCATTTTGTTGCTCACAAAGTTTGTTTTTCTCGAACTAACAAAAACATATAAACCCTAACATTTTTAACCTATTAAGACTTTGACTTTTCCTTTTTCCTCAAACATGCAAAATACATATTTTTTCCATATAACGCAACATCATACATCTGCAGATATGAAGTTTTTTAATGCAGCAATGACTGATCCATTCGTGGAACCTGCATATCATTTTTGCTACATCTGGTATTTTTGTGCAATTTGTTGCTCAGTTTGTTTATCTTCAACACATGTATACATCAGGTTTTTGATGATGTAGAGGTCTCAAAAATAACTGTATCTAATATGATACACTTGGCTTTATAGGGTTAAGATTGTATTTCTGCAGAGCAGATGCTCAAGACAAAAACTAAAAAGCTCTGATTAGACTCAACTCAGAAGGAAGTACTAAGGAAACTCAGCTTTGCTTTTTGGGACAGAGTATAATTATTTCCTTTGCTCAGGACACCCGGTTCAGTACTGCTTAATAAAGGGATTTTCAGATTAATAAATTGAACTGGACACACAATTGGTTCTAGTAGAAAGTGATCACCATTTCTGATGGATGAACTTGTTTTGGGGCAACAGGTCACCACAAATGTAACAAAAGCTCTGATTTCAGAATTGAATGAGCCCAAATTTTAACTTTATAATTGTATTTTATCAATTTAATAGTTCTGTGTTTTTTCCCCTTTTCATTAAAATATCTGGAATAAAATAAGTGCTGCTAATATGTAATTTACAAAAAAAACCGAAGGAATAAGTTGGAATGTTAAATATATTTTGGTGACTTATTGTTCTCAAATTCTGGATGAAACTTTGAAAGTCCTTTTTGTGTCTTTATTTTATGATTTTCTGTTGTATTTTCTTCTGATCGGAAAAGGTGTTATTAAATAAAAAGATGAGTTTCCTGATTTATCATCATTACCATTTTCTTAGACATATTCTGTAACAGTGGAATAGTGATTTGTGTGTGTGCGTGTGTGTGTGTGTGTGTGTGTTCCTGTCTTTGTCCTGTTTGTCATTGTTATTTAAAAACAGTAAGGGTCAGGCAACTCTATATCAGATTAGAGGATTATAAGAGTGTAGTATTTATACACATTGAACAAATCAACACTCAGTATTAATGGTTGCTAGTGATGATTTCTATTTCCAGTTGTATAAAGGTATAATTTGATCTACTTTCATTCACATTAAGTTGTTTTTAAGCGGAAAGTGGGAAAACATAAATTCTTGGTTAACTATTTGTTCCTGAACTGGAAGACAAGCTCGTCCTTCACTTCCCTCTCCAGCCAGTTTCCCACAGAGTGTACAGATGCTAGAATCAGAGGCCATTAAAACACAGACTCAACAAGCAATTACTTCCTGTAAATAAAGCAGAAATGGCACAGTATGAGTCACAGTCCTGCTGACGTTGGCCTCCATCACTTGTTGAGCCTCTGAATTTAAGGAACATGAAATCCTTGAGATACTGGAGGGAGATAAACAGCCACTGAGACTGCATCCAAGGTAATATCACAGTAACTGTGCTTACTGCCTTGTGAATGCCACCATAGGTGCAGCTGAAATAGGCAGCAGAGGTTTTTATAAAAAACTTAAATTTAGATTTGTTTGTGCCGTTATTACACAATATCATTATACCTATTATTTTGTTAATGTAGTCTAATTTTCTTTCTTTGACTTCATGTGGTTTTTATGAGAATGAGAATGTCTTTATTTTCCAGAACATCCCTGCACAAAAAGATGAATTTAACAAAGGGAAAGTTCAATTTTAGTGCATTAAGGTGCAAAACACCTTAATGGACATGTCAGAATTAGTTCCATCTGTTTCTAAAGCATCACCCGACAGTGTGGTGGAAATTACTATTCTCATTTTTTACAGATTATAAAGCATAAAATAAGATTTGCTAAATTGTCAAAAGATAATGCAGAGATTAATTTGACTGCAATAAAAAAAACTGTTAAATGGTTGCAGGTAACTGCAGCTGCTTTGCAAACAATGGAATATTCTTCATTAACAGGATTTACATTTAAATTTACTTTTTGTTCTTTAATTTGGCTACTGGAATCGCAGATTTAGAAGATTTTGGGATCTCTTCCCAAATAAAATGGATATAATAATAATAATAATAAAAAATAAAATAATAATAATAATAAAAAAAATAAAATAATAATAATAATAATAATAAGAGGAATACTGTGATTACAGTGACCAATGACCGAGATATCTCAGTTTCGTTTTGAAGAGGTGAACCAACAAACTACTGGTGGAAATGTTTGTCTGTTGCTTAGAGTCACGCCACCAGCATGGCTTAAAACACAAAGTCATACTGAATGACTTTCATTTCTTTAAGCTACTACAGACTGAGCCAAGAACTGAGAGGAGTTCTGAGCCACAGACAAACTGCAAATTAAGTTTTCCAGCAGAGTGACACACTGACCCGTTGATCATGCTGAGCAGGCCCTCCACCAGGTGGGCCAGGTAGGAGACCTGGGCACTCTCATCGGGGAAGATGGGCCCGTGCATGGAGGCCAGCTGGGCCAGGCACTGCAGGGAGTCCTGGGCCATGTCCGAGTCCTCACGAATCTTCCTGTGTACCTGCGAGGAGAGAGAAGAAATCAGAAAGGTTTCAGTCTCTGTTTTCAAGAGGACTCTTATCATTGCTGTAAAAAAAAAGTACACTGGGAAAAAAGACAGAAAATTGTGTGGAAAAACTTCTGCGCACTCACTTTGAACAATTTGCTGAAAAAGCATAGATCATTACAATCTTGTCTCTTTGCCCGCTTTTCCCTTTTTTAATAAAGAGAAAAGCTAAAGTGAGCACTGAGTGTGGTCTGATAGTGTCTCGGGAGGTCAGGTCAGGATCACCTGCAGAGCAGCTACATAATCAGCAACTACACTTGAGCGCAGCTGAGGTCATTCAGACCAATCTCCTCGTCTCCTCTGTGTCCGTTTGTAAAGTACATATTAATTTGAGCTTCTTGTATTTTTATGCAAATGACTTAAGTTATATTCTTTTGCCATAACTTTGGACAGCTAACATGATATAAACTTGTAAGAAATTCAGGTTTCACCTCAAATAAACCTAAAATCGAAGTTCAAGCACACAAGTCATGATTATAAATTAAAAATCAAAAAAACTCTTTTGCCCAAAGCGACCAGCCACTCATTCGAGTATCATTGTTTTTATTCAGGCTAGTATAAATATCTTACGTCCATTCAACACAATAAGTTACATTTGAAGCAACTAAAAAAAAAAATCAACTAAAACATTAGTTGATAATTTTAGTTCTGAGATCCTCCAGACATATTATATAAATATATTCTTTTAATGACAAGAATTGTAAAATTAAGACTAATCCTAAAGACGATATGTTTTTCATTTAAACAAAACAGATCTACGTATTGTTGTTCATAACTGCTTTAGATAGCAACAGTGGCAATGTGTTTGATTCAGGTCTGATAGTGCTGATGGAAACTTAACAACAACAGCCTCCTGCGTACACATTAACTACTGCATATGTCTCACATGACGTTTCCTGAGAGCACAACAACAACATACAAAACTAATGTCACCGTCTACAGTATGTAAGCAACATATTCAAGACCTCTGAACATGAAATTCAAGACTTTAATATATTTAATTTTAACTGAAATACATTATTTTCCTTGCAGATGCAGGTTGGTGTTAAGTTTCTGAAAGGAGAAACAGGGACACCTGTCACATCCCCTTAATACAGTGTGAAATTAAATTTAATCTTAATCCAAAAGTATTGATTATGCTCCGATGCTCTGGCAATGCTTTGATGCTTTTTATAAATGAAACTTAAAAACAACCCGCATAATTCTAATTGCTAAAGAAGGTAATCACAGTCTGCTGGCCGAGGCCGCAATCCTCCGCAGTAACATAATCAAGGGAGAAAGTTATGGGTGCAAGATTACAATTCAAAAGCCACTATTCACTATTCTTTTTTCCCCCTTCTTTTATGCCCGTGTTGCGTCTCTGAACAGATGACTGTACTGTACGATTACGCTTGTTAAAAGAAAAAAAAGTTTAAAATAATAATAAAAAACTACGCACAGAATACCACTTCGACATAGAAATTGGTCAGTCGAGATTGAGAAGGTGAACCTGCCTCATCGTCCTGTTACCACTTTCACAAACAGACCTGCTGATTCCAGTCAGGATTAATACTCACTGGTGTTTCCCACCACCGAGCAAGCCAAGCCGAAAGCGAAATGGCGAATTGATTTCTTTCAACACGTCCGTCTCCTCAGACACTTCGACCCCCTCAAACAAACAATCACTGAGCTCGTCTGAGCCCACAGACAACCTCAATCAAGCCCAGAGTGGGAGAACGTATCCGGCTTGTGATGGGGGAAAAAAAAAAGAAGATCTGCTCGATTCAATCTCATCTCTGTTCTGAGCTTCTGTTCGAATGTGGGATTTGGGGGTTTGTCCGTGCCGAGCTGTCACACTCCAGCAAAAGAAGAGGCATTGTTGGTTTCAACTGTGCACGCAGCCAGACACACGCGTTACAGTACAGCAGCAGTAAAAGCACTGCGAGTCATCACAGCCTCTCAGCAACATGGGTTTCCACTGGCAGTACGACGTCTGGAGCTCAGCTGCCTTCCTCCTGTGGCTCTCTCCTCAGCCAGCCGGAGCCCTTAGTCCGCTTTCTTTTTCTTTTCCCTTCTCTTGAGCTGTCATCCTCTTAAATCCAGAGTGAGTGCTTCTTCACCGGCTCCACAAACCATGCCAGCGCATGGCCCCATCGCAGAAGCAATCAAACTTTCAACCTCCCTCTCCTTGTTGCTTCTTCCTGCTCCTCCTCTCAAAACCTCTCCCCTTCTTACTCCCTCCCTTCAAATTCTTTTTCTCACTGCCTCTCCCAACTCCTCCTCCCCTCTCTCCGCTTTCCAGTTGGGGTGCCCGTTTAGTTGTAAGCCACACTGCTGGGAAGAGATCTTAGATGCTAACGTAGCGTAGCCACAATAGTCTTTGCTGTTGCTGCTGCTGCTGCTCTCTTCCAGAGCGTGAAGTCATCCTCTGGAAGAGCTCAGCGAGAGGAGCCGGAGGAGGAGGAGGAGGAGGAGGAGGAGGAGGAGGAGGAGGAGGGGTGAGTGAGTGAGTGAGTGAGAGAGAGAGGGGTGGGAGAGGTAGTGCAAGGCCAAAGGATTGAACAGCGCGAGCTCTGAAAAAGCAGCTGCACCAGCGAACGATCCATGCGATGCCAGTAATGTCAGTCGCCTTGAGTCTGACTATAGTTAGAGATACACAACGTGTGTGTGCGTGCGTGTGTGTGTGTGTGTGTGTGTGTGTGTGTCAGTATGCAGGGAGTGGGATGGATGAAATGAGAGAGAGAACAAGATACAACAATATGGAACATTTGGAGAATGCAGCTCAGATGATGGTGGACTGATTAATCAATGGATTTGGTATCAGTAACCTGTGGCGTAGTCATAGCTGCTAATTCAGTGGAATATTATGTAAATCAAAACTGCATTCTTAAATGTTAAATGATGTCTACACAAAGATTGACCAGTAGTGGATTTTTCTAAGTTGACATAATTATAGTTTGCAGCAGATCAACGTGGATTGGGAGTACAGAGTATACACTGAAGTTTCTTTTTAACTGATTATGGTAAAGAACTGAATTTGAATTCTTCTGCAAAATTCCCTATAAAAGCCAAAGTAGGTCTACGTTAGTGACTTCGAAAAAAATTAACAATATATACCTTTCAAAATACCAAATTAAGAAACAACCAAGACCTTGAGCAACACCATGGCGTTATTAGTTTTTCCCTTGTTAAAATTAACCTTGATTGAAGTGCAATTTCACCCCCTTTCCAACAAGTGAGCAAGGCATGGTTGGTACCAATGGATTCCTATAAGTCTAGTTTCATCAGATACACTGTGGCATTAAAAATGAGGATGCTGCATCCTCTGAGTTAAAAGGTTAAAATATAAAGATTACCAAATATGGTCAGTTATCTCAAGAATCAACTAGCTATCGGTTATTGCCATTGTCTGAAAAAAATCCACATCATGCAACCTTTGAATTACAGATGAATGCTAAACCTGAATACATTTTCTAAAGGATTTGACAGGACAAGGATTTGAAAAGCAGATCTGGAACTAGAATTAAAAAAAAAACGAGTATTGGGGTTCAACACATGGCCCTATTGGAGAAAGAATAAATCTGGGGGCAATAAGTGATGAGAAAAGAGAGTCGAAACAAAAGAGTAAGAAAATGTTCTGTAATGAGAACAATCTGAAGAAAGGCAGGTAGACAATGAGGTGAGAGAGAGGGTGAAGGAAAGAGGATGAAGCTGGACGACACAGCAGGAGAGAGAAAGAGAGCGGAGGGGAGGAAGAGAATGATATTTATAGAAGGAGACAAAGCCTGGTGTCTGTTACCTCGGGGGCTCAGAGGCTCATCTTTCTGTTTTTTCAAATCAACACTATGCTTCCAACTTATTGTCTTTCGCTCTCTTCTCCACCATCAGCCTCTCTCTCCCTCCCTCTCTGTCTCTCACCCTCTCTCAGATTGGGTTACTGTCTGCCTGCAGGCCAAGTCAGAAGAGAATCAGCCTCTGCTGCAGCCTCATCAGTCCCTGCACTCCACACTGATTGTGTTTACTGGCTAAACACGAAATGCTTCACTCTGTGTGCTCTCATACTCCTATCTCTGTGACGAGGAGGGTAGGCTTTTATCATGCATCAGTACAGCAATATATATATAGAAATATGTAGAAACTATTGATTAAAAAAACAAACAAACAAACAAACTGGAATGCCCGTTTTTGGATAATCTAAATGATGAAATATTGAAAAATGACAGTATTTTTACACATTGATGCAACAATGCTTGAATAATGTGATAAAGGGGGTTTGTACTTGTTGCAACATATCCCACAGTGTTCTGGCAAAGTCTTCCATGATTGACAAATTTCTATTGTCTGACATTATATAATGTCATGTCGCTGATACCTATTACAGAATATAAGACTCATTGTGTGCAGTCAGCATGTTATACTTTCTTAATTCACTGTGACAGAGAAAGTGAGCCTTTCTTCATCGTGTTCCATCTCGACTTCACTTTTGACAAATTTCTTTAAGTCTTTAAGTTCTTTAAGTGGAATGACTGTAGGTGCAGTCACAGTTTTAAAGAGGAGACATGTATAAGCTCCATACTGCAGCTACAGCAGCTATTTTTTTTCTGACCGATAACTGACCCTTGTTAACCAAATCAACTGTTGACAAGCTCACACATCCAGGAGAGTTGGAGGCTCAGACATATGCTGCAGACTTTGTCGTGGACACATGCAGCTACGTCCCTAACCTTCTCTCATCATGCCCTTATCACACTGTTGGTGCTTTTGTTCCGGTGCTCTGCACAGATCTGATACAGAAATCTGCCCGCCTGCACTACTCCCTGGCACTCTAAAGCTCTGGGCACTGCAGACAATAACCTTATAGTTTGAGGTTCATAAAATGTACCAGTATATCTCCTCGATAGTTTGACTGCGAGATTGTTACGTGCATCTGTCTGGCTAAGCGGAGTATTGTGACTCTGTGTTAGTAGGAAGTTCAATTTAACTATCTAGTCCTCATTGATATAGTGACATGTAGCTCACAACGGATTACTACGGATACCTGGCTGACAAAGACACAAAGCTAAAATGCAGCTTTCTAGTGGCTAAGCTCTAAAATTGCACATATGCTTGCACATGTCTCCTCCATAAGTACTAGCCTGTATCAGGCAATATTCTTGTTGTTTGTTAGCGGTTATTTATTCATCTTTAGGCATGTGCTTGTAATGGTTTAGGGTAGAGATTTCACTATATCATTGAGGGTCCGCACAAGTATTGAAGTACAAACTTGAGATGTGTTTGCAGTGTTACTGTAGTGTGTGTGTGTGTTCATGTCAATTTTACACAGTGAAATAAACCAGATGCATTCAAAAGTCTTGGATGTGTGTGCGTTTTTGTGTTTGCATACGGGAACACACTCAATCACAATTTGAAGCTGCTCTCTAATCACTCAAAGCCAAACAGAAACTAAAAACTCAGAGAAGCACAAACAGAAAAAAAACACTGCTGCGGCCAAAAATACAGACACTTAATTTTGTGCCGTCTCCTTTCTCTTCTTCTTCTTTTTGTTAGGTTAGGTGTTCAATGTGGCTACAAGGTGTTAAAAATCGACAAAAGTGGAGAGTGTTTATCTTGAAGGAGGCCAACAATCATCGGGGTTGTTCTTCCTTTTCAATCTACCACAGACAATTTACCCCTAACCCTCTCTCACACTGCAAATTGCATCCACGTTTCACTCTCTCCAAATTGTCTTTTTCTATTCCATCTTTTTTTCTTTGTCTTTCAAAAATGATATATCCCCTTTTCTTTTCCTGCACCTCCTCCTTTGCTTTTTTCCTTGCTTTCTCATGCATTTACCCTGAATCTTTTCTTATCCTCTCAACTGTCCTTTCTTTTCATCCGTCCCAGAGTCCCTGAGTTATAGCCATCACCAGCTGAAGTGGAAAACCGATGAAAGGCTATCCACAAAAACCTTGAATGCCACCTGAAACATCAGATTAAAACACCTTTTCTGCAGCAAAAATGGTGGCGAAAAAACTGTTTAATTATTTAGCTGAATTCAACAAAACATGCTCGCCAGGTCAGTCAGAAGGGAGCTGTCGCCCTCAGGCTTTGCAGCAACCAACAGCCTCATTAATGATCTGGCTCCAGTGATACTGTATTGTTCTGCAGATGTACTGTGATTATCATGAATGAACTTGCAGACTGACCTGAGCCATCCTTGTGATTAGGGCTTCCCCCTCTTAATGAAGACCAAAATGACTAATTAGGCGATTAATCGACTAAGATTTCTTTGGGCAAATAGTCATTCCTTAAGCAGCAATTTTAATTTTTCTAAGAAAACTTTGTGGGCTTCCTTTTTGGAGCTTTTGTTTGATTCTAGATATGAGAGATATGTTTATACAATTATTTTATTATTCTAATAAATGTTTTTGTTATCCGTCCAGTATTTGGTAGTTTATTATAACCAGGGCTGCAATATACACCAGTGCATTATCCAAATCACTATCTACAATTTATTTTAGAGACAAAATGTGTGTCAAAATAACTTCTGTATTAGGTATCGATGTGCTGCAAGATGTATTGAAAAAAATCTTTTGTTCAGTAGAGATCTCAATATGATCATCTGAATATGAAAATTTGAAAAAAATATGGAAAAGAAATGATCAGTTCCCTCCAATGTTATGAATCCTATGCAGCCATAATTATAACTAAATTTTGATAATTTAGCTAATAATTTCTATAAGCTACAATAACGTGCTCACCATTGCACAGTTCCACATTCTTCTTTTCCTTTTAGTGATGTTGCTGCATTCCCAGACGTAAGCATTTAACGTATCAATTTGCAAAACTACAATATAAAACCTGAATAGTCTTTGAGTAGGAGTAAAAAAAAAAACCCAGCATGAATATTTGGATGAGAACAGCAGCCTATTGGCTCCCAACACTGATCTGTGATGGAGCCCTGGAGCCAGTTAATGGGAGACTGACAGACACCCACCCACTGAGGGACGGAGACTCCCCGCTCAGAGCCGCTCAACAGGCTGACGAGTGTGTGTGATGGGTGGGTTACTGTGGTTGTTAACAGGGGCCCCTAATCCTTGGGCTGGGCTCTAATCCTGCCACCAGTCTGTTGTGGACTGTGACCCTGATGGCGCGTGTCTCTGAGTACCCCCTACACACACACACACACAGACACAGACACAGACACACACACACACACACACACTGAGCCAACCTGTTACCCCTCACAGCTGAGGAGATGCAGCAGCTGAGACAGCAGAGGACCCCATTAAATTGAATAAAAACACACACACGCACAACACAGATCCGTGTACAGAATACACACAAACACGAATTGACAAAATCCCACAGAGACAGATATGCGCCAACACACAAAAATGCACACAACACCACCAGGAGGATGCTGTCTCACACACACACACACACACACACACACACACACACACACACACACACACACACACACAGACAGCTGACAGGGCCACAGCAGCCTTACAATAACAAACAGTTGAGCTACTAGAAATACCAGAGCGCGAGATGAGACCGAAGGCCTGAAAACTGAAACCAACACAAGCATCCTGCAGATGCCAGGAGCAAAGAGGACCGACCGAGAAATGAGAAACATTTTTATTCATGCCAAACTGCAGCGAGCAGCCAATCAGATCCTTGATTAAGCCCTATTATATTTGTGCATCAAACCTCTGATTACAGTTGCTGCTTAGAGTCGATAAGTTATTTTTGATTGCTTTGTGAAGTCAGTCACAACAATCAGACTGAAACTTTTTCAAGACTGTCAATGAAGGTTAATTATCAAGCACAGAGATGGAAAAGAACTACAAATAAGCAATCTCTAGAGTGTACAATAAATATTTCACAAGTCATCAGAATAAAACTTAACCCTCTGAATCCCAACAAGCTGTTACAGGTTTTTTTTTGGTCTTTTTACATTTTACTCAGAATATGACAAATCAGTAAAAAATAAAAGACACTTAATTTCTCTGATATATATATTTTTTTTTTTAAATGTGAAGGCAAGAAACCAAGTACCCAAATTGGGTCTCCACATTTTATACATTTTGAACTATTTGCATTTTTACAACCTCTACTTACAACCTTTTACAACCGGGGCGGCTGTGGCTCGGTTGGTAGAGTGGTTACATACTGGCCGGATGGTTGGTGGTTCGATCGCAGATCATGGCAGCCTACATGTCGAAGTATCCCTGAGCAAGATACTGAACCCCAAGTTGCTCCCAATTCCCAATGGTGGCAGGTGGCACCAGTTTTTCCTGGTAGCCTCAGCCACCAGTATGAATGTGTGTGTGTGAACAGGTGAATGAGTGTAGTGTGTAGTGTAAAGCATTATGGATCAAATCGCTATACGAGTGCAGTCCATTTACCATTTAATCTCTCCTGTCCTGTCCTCTCTGCTCTGTGTAAACAGGTTTTCAGTGTATATGTGACCGTTTGTCTCAGCAGACCAAATCATGGTTTGGCTTCACAATGTCGCTGAGGAGCAGAATTTATTGTTTTTAACAGGATCTAGTTATTCCACATGGGTTATTTCGAGCAACATTTTAAATGAGACATGTAGAATGAAGTTATTTTGACAAAGGCACACCTTACCACTGTAAAAGGAGATGACATGATTCAAAGATGAGAATAAAAGAAAAAATATAATTCAATGACACCCATAACACGGCTAACAAATATTACTGAGTTACCACTAACTCTCTGAAGATGCTATTTTCACTTTATTGGCATGTGGCTTGTGTTTATGAATTTTGCAGCAAGGCTAGTTTGCAAAGAAAGGGGCCAATGTGGTGCCAGAAGTATGCATATTACATAATTTAAATACATGCAAATATTACAGGAGCACCCAGATGTTATTTGTTTGGCTGCACAGTTAGGGTTGCACTTCACTTTTTATGGAGTATTACAGTTTCTTTTTGACTTATTTGCGCATGTTTAGTGGCTGCAAAAGCTGTTTGCAAGCTTCACCTGTGTATGTGCTACTGAATGACGAAAGTGGGACAGAATTTCGTGGCAGGCAAAAGCCCTGACTTGTCAAGATGTTAAAGACATTTTACCAGAAAAGACAATAACTTTATATGAATATAATATTTATATAAATCAAGAAGTGCAGCGGTAAATGGCAGGAGGAGGCTAAAAGGCTGAGTTATGGAGAATATCTGGAGATGGGCACCAGAAGGTTTGGACGGATGCTGACTGGAAGAGTGACTGACCGGTTTGTTCCACACTACTCTCCCACACCGTTTGTTTTACCCAGCGTGGTCCGCCTCTTAAAACACACAAGTCACTGCACAAAAATACACATTTACTTCACCGGGCGGTCCTCTGGACAGCAACACAATAACACGACCCCACTGTAAAGCTCCCATAAATCTACTTAATGGTGCGTCCGAAAAACCCACGAAACTAGTAAAAACTTAACACACGCCAAAAAGACGAGGTCAAGCAAGAGTTCTTTGCCCAACATGAAAGAACAAACTGTCTCTCTTTGTTTATCATAAATAAACCACCATCGAGAGGTCAGGATAAAAATGAATAAGGAGAAAGGGCAAAGCAGGACACAAGAAAACTAATGGAACTGTGTGAGACAAAGACCTGAACAGAAAGAGACCTCCCTGACAGAAAGATATGGATGGATGGAAAACAGAAGGACATACAGACAGATTGAAGCATATTAGATGAGAAAGTGAAACATGAAGAACATCACAGAACCAGACATCTGCAGGTTTGTCAGGGTTTTCCTTTACTAAATGCTGTTTAAAATGAAAATGACCAGGACAATTATATACTTGTGCAAAAAGAAGGCACAACTGCAAATCTTAATCCTTAAACAACAATTTCAAGGTCCAATTAACTCTACTTCAGTTGAAAAGCAGAACAGAGACCTTGCTAATGGAGACACATGGATAGATAGATGGAAATCAGAAGGTCTGATTAACTGACAAAGTGAAAAATAAAGTACATCAGACAGGAGGCATCTACCAGTTTCCACAAGTAAATTAGATCCTTTTCTTTTTTCACAATTCCATATAAGATGAAATGGAAGAGAGATTTCATCAGTAAAACACAAAATTTCAAAACAGCTGTGACTCAGAAAATCTCATACTTTAAAAACTGCGACAAGAACGAACAACTATCAAACTGAACCCCCATCAGCAGAAAAAAAATCCCCCAAAATCACACCATTTATCATAAAGAAAAACATCTTTACTTTAAAATTTTCCAATGGTACTTGAATGAATCATGTGTGTAATGACCACTTTCATCAGGAAAAGTAAAAAAAATTGTCATATTTCATCTAAATTTAACATGTCTCATTAAAATGTTCGCAAAAGATAAACTCACACAAACCAGATCCTGTAAAAAACACTAAATTCTGCTCTCCTGAAGTCAAGCTGAGACCAACAGGCATGTGACAAAAATTAAAAGAAACTTGAACTAAACTGCAGGTAATTTACACAGAGCAGAGAGGAGAGGACAAAACAAAGAGATGTTATATTTAAATAGTTCAATATGTATAGAATCTGGAGTCTCCATGCTTCCGCCAACATTGGTTAATATGCAAGGGCTCTTGGACAAATCTTTTTTTTTTTTTATTAAATATTTAAAGACTTGCATTATTTGTGATAAATATAACTGTTTTATATGGCAAATAAAGACATCTCTAGCCATAATTGTGCCGCTTCCATAGAGGTGCAGGACTTTGCAGGCCACTTTGCGTAAATGTGACAGGAGCAAAAAAAAACAAAAAAAACCCAATACCAATTTCATCACCTGGAGATTTTATAAAAGGCATAAACACACAGAGTGATGGACAGTTTACTCACCGTGAAGAAGAGGTCCATGACACGGGTGTCCAGCAGTGCTTCCCTCCACGTCTCCGTCGGCTTGAGCATGACGTTCTGCGTGGCCTCGAACATGGCGATGTAGTGGCGCCCCAGTGACCCGCCGCCAGTTAAGGCCAACAAAAGCATGAAATAGAGGAGGAGGAGTAGGAAGAAGAGGAGGAGCGGCGGCACACACAAAAACACCAGCTACTGTCACTAAGCTCCTTCTCAATGGGTATTTTGGTCTCTGTGTGTGTGAGTCTTTGGTTTGGCTGGCAGTAGAAACTTGCTCCTCACTTGTTTAGGAACTCTCCCTCTCATTAATCCTGTCAATCTTTATGCCACAAAAGGTTTTTTATTTTTCTCACCCACCCTTCTTTCGTTGCTTTGTTTTCTCTTTCTCCCTCGTCAGCTCTTCATCAACCACAAAAAAAACCCTCTTGCCTTCTTTCTCACCCTCTTGTCCTGTGATTCCCCTTGTTCCGATCCTTCACCCTCTGACTCGCCCTCTTTCCTTCTTGTCCTCTTCTTCACCTCTTCCCTTCCCTGTGTACACTCAGATTTCTCTCTCCTCTGCTTCCTCACAAGATCTTAAACACACAAGACACACTCTGGCTGCAGCCAATCGAGGCTCTGCGTTGCTCTGCCTTTGTCCACTCCTCTTCAAGATGTCCTCGAGACTCCTTACTGCCCTGAAACACTCCCTCTCCCTCCTCAGCCAATCACTCTGTCTCTGTTCCTGACTGCTTTGCAATACCAAAGCTAGACTCTCTCTTTGCCTAACAAGAAGCTGTCTCCTTCCCCAAACAAAACACTTTTGCCTGATTTCAAACTTAATTTGCACTCACAAAACAATCACTCTGTTTTATATAAAACGACTTATCAACTTAATCCAAAAGTCCCTTTCTCCTTAACAAGTCTTTTTCTCCACACCCCCACAACACACACACTGTCTCCTTATTTAAGACTTTCTCTACATAACCCAACAAGCTTTTTCACAAACCCACAACACACACTTTCTCCCCACGCAGCCACAACACTTCCTGCCTGTATTCAAGACCCACTAAACACACCAACAACATGCTTTTCCCTGAGCTCATCAAGAACAGCCCCCTTTTTACTACTCCTTCCACTCTGCCAAATGAGGCTTTTCTCACTCGTCATCCTTTAGAACACACACACTTTTCTGAGTCAAAGCATCTTACAAACCCACTCTCTCTTCACACACCAATTAAGATTCCAATGCTTCTTTTAACCACCCCGCAAAAACCAAATCTTTGTCCTTATAACACGTACAATGTGCTGATGAAAGCTTCATACCAAAACAAGTCAGCAGATTTGTCAGACTGCATATAAATTAAAATTTGCTCCACAATTGTCCTAGAGGATAAAGACATGGGAAATGTAGCTTTTTGGAAAGTTAAAATGTCTTAATTTATAAAGAACACAGGCTACATGTTTTATACTCTTTGTCAAGAGGTTATTTTGAAAAAGCAGTCAAAGCCACGTGCACCTGTTCAATCCATTTACCAAAAAGGTCACAATAAGAGGGCACTCCAGCTGGTTTGACTTTCTTTTAGTTAAAGAACACTTCAACGTTTCTTATTTCCCAAGTGTGGTCTCTATTGTTTCAATATTTTTATATATTTCTGTAAAAGCACATTTGAAAGGTCCTACAATCTAAGAATTGAATTAATGACTGGTTCACTATAATGTACATGCCAACAAAATAACTATAATTTCTAATAGCCTCTTTCTCTAAATTTCTATCTTACTTTTAAGGTTTATTTTATAACTTTTGAATCTCCAATAATAACAATATAAAGTTGTGCGGATTTCAACAATATTTGTAATGACTGACCGGATCAATGGAGTTTTAAGAGTTTAAAATATTGCATTGTATTATTTTATTGTCTATTATCCAACATATTGGATGGATGACTTTTACAACTACAAAGAACTTATACTGCCAATAATATTATTTGTTTCTTAGTGCAGGTTTTGTTCCAATATTTTTACACTCTGCAAATGTTTTCTTCTTTTTGCTGCTTGTAAAACGGATCAAAAAATAAATCGAATACTAAAAAATGACACCCTCTTTCTCTCATCTTCCGTCACCCACACTAAACACATAAAAACGCACACAGAACTGTCTCGCTGCCCTGCGGCTCGGTGACAGCGGAGGGAAACTTTCAGAGGAATGTTTGATCAAAGCCAAACAGCGGCAGAAGCCGGCGAGGTCAAGCATTCCTCCGACAGCAGCCCAGTCACTCCCCACGCACACACCCCACCACAACACACCACACCACATCACGCTTTTCGGCACAAAAGTTGGCACCTGTCTAAGGGTCTGTGGGATTGAGTGTGTGTGTGTGTTTATGTGTGTGTGTGTCCGATGCTTGGCTTTCAGGCCTTGTTAAAAATAGCCGTGGTGAGGCAGAAGACCTCTGTCTGAACCTCTCTGAAGAGGAAAGGAATGAGAGGGAGATTGGAATAAGTAAGAAGAGTGCTGGAATATGAAGTTAATTTTACTTTAAAGCAATTGAAAGGAGAATTTCCTAAATAAAGTATTCTTGGACTGAAACTTTTATGTTAATCTTGATGCTATTTTCACAAAATTAACCATGTTAAATGTAAGCTTAACCTAGCTGGCTTTTATCATGCAAATCTCTTAGATACAAGGCTGAAAAATAATCTAACATAAGGGCAGAGAGAGGCGTTTTTTTCCTGCAACAAGTGGGACTGACCAAGTCCTGCAGACGGGAGGCCGTCTCTGCAGGGAGGGACCACCTCAGTGACAGAGGTTGTACAAACCCTCCTAAAGATCATATGACGGAGACAAAACTCACAAGAGACCTCAGGAATGATAACTACACAGCTATTTCGATTATTTTACACAGCCGGATAGAGACATAAAATGGGTCTGACAGGTTGCGACACCAAAAACAGAAACTCTAATTTAGAGAGAAACCGGGCGCCTGAAGTGAAAGCAGAATATAAGGCCAATTTCATTATTCAACATATTTAAACTGATTATTTGAAAAAAGGTAACAGATAGTGTCAAAATTTGTGTTCAGTGTTCTTACTGTGTAATACAAAAGTGTTTGAAATGCTCCTTATTATTAATATAATAAAAAGAGTTCAACAAAATGTTAGGTTACTTCAGTCCCCAGCAAGATGATTTTGGCTTTGACACTTGCACTTCTGTTCAAAATAAATACAAAGAAACATATCTTTTTATTCCTGCTGTAACAAACTTACACAGAAACGTGACTTCTTTTTCGCGTTACACTGAATACGTCTTCTTATATTATTTTTTTTAACTTTATTTATCTTTACCATTTCTGTCCTTGTGGTGCTACATCAACTGAATCACCCTACTGGGAAGCAAAAAGTTTAACTTCTCTTCACTTCAATATTCTGAAGTCATGTAGGTAATTATTCACTCCTTCACATGTTATTACTTTTAGATTACTTTACTGTGTGTTTCCTGGGTTTAAAACAAAAGTATAATGTGGCAAAAAAAAATCCTTTCAGTTGGTGCTCAAATTATCATAAAACATTTATGTACTGTTCTCAAAACAACACAAACAACTAAGAAAAGTAGTTAAAACTTGTATTTCAGTTTATTGAAGTATTCGCTTTAAGTTCAAGCTCTTGAATTTTGATTAAAATCTCAGTGCTGAGTTGACAAGTGAATTTACAATTTCAACCATGCTGCCGCTCTGCTGGAAAAAAACGGACTGTGTGTGTGTGTGTGTGTGTGTGTGTGTGTGTGTGTGTGTGTGTGTGTGTGTGTGTGTGTGTGTGTGTGTGTGTGTGTGTGTGTGTGTGTTGAACATGCCTCCAGGATGAGTAATGTGCGCGGAGTGACTAGGACATGTGGCTGTGGGTTTGGTGGGTTTTTAAAAGACATCACCTGCTACCATCTCAACCCTTCCAGCAGGCTCAAGAATAACTAATGTGACACGTCAATTTTCCACTGGAAAGATAAGACGGACTGACAGATAAACAGACACACCGACCGACACACACACATTCAACAGACCTAATACACAGCCAATGAAAACCACCGGGTTTAAATCAAGTGAAAGAGATTCACGCATGTTTAGTTCCCACATGTGTTTGCCAAATTTGCAGGCACACAGACACATAAACACACACTGTAATACCTTAATTAACACCAGCCACCAGTCAAATGCCAACAAGACTGCTGCTGCTGGTTACTGCCAGTGACTCTGGCAGAGAAACAACCAGCATTTCAAGTTTAATTTCCTGCACTGATTCTATTTATTCTGACTTGACCAAAGCAAGCTGACATTTATGCAGCTCCACGTCTTCAGTGACAGACGCTCGGACGTGCAGCGCTTATGGTCTCATGTGAACCTTAGCCCAGGTAGTGTGCGTAAATGCACGGCTCACCACTTCAAAGCGTGAGGGAGCATAGCTGCAATAAAAAGCCATCATTCTTTCCTTCATGGGCTGTAATTCAACATGTGTTGCGATGCATAAAAAGCTGAACCACATGACTACAAAACAGCAAATGTGAGCCGAGCCTTTGCTGAATGGAGAGAGAGTGAGAGAGAGAGAGAGAGACACAGCGAGGCTGAATTATGTGGGCCACAAAACCAAACAAAATATGTCAACGCCAGAATTTAATCTCATCATCTTTGTGTGTTTAATTTATAGCTACACCATTTTTGTTTGCATGAGGCAACAAAATAAACTCTGACACAAATCAGGCTTAGCTTTTCTGAAAACTTGGTCACTTTGTTACAAACTTAATCCAAACAAGAATCTACAGTCATGCTAGCAGCTTTGAGAGGCTGTACTTCAGCTAAATGCTAACATCAGAATGCCAACAAGCTCTCAATGATTTGGCTGAGTCCAAATGTCCACCTTCTGGACTTGCAGACTTTAGTGATACATACAGTGACGTGTTCATGTCTGCGAAAACTCGAAACAACAAATCGGCTGACATACAGGCAAGTCTGTTTCACTTGTTGCAATAATAAAACACATTTTGATTATTTCCTCTGTAGCTTACACAAGGCCTACATGATTCAAATAATGACACATTCATAATAAGTTTGTTTAGTTTTTTTTCGTAGGCAATTAGAAAAACTACAATGTCATCTACGTATGTCAATGAATTGTGTGTTAAAAAACCCCCAGTAAAATCTAGGGAAGTCTGTGACCCAAGGAGACTCTGGAAGTCTGCAGGAAGTCTGCTTGAGGCCCCTTATAGACTGGATGAATCCTGGATTTGGACAGCCTTCAGGACTCTGAAGTTTAGAAATTTGGATTTAGCTAAAGCTAACAGCTGTATAATATTTACCATGTATACCATCATAGTTTAGCCTGTTAACATGCTGATATTTGGATAATCTATATAGTATTTTCCAGGTATTTATCATTAACAAATAAAAAGTATTGCAGACTACATTTTTGATGCTTCATGCAAACTTAAGGACCGTCAGAATTAGTTAATATGAAGCATTTGGGTTTCCGTTTGAATTCTGAATAGTATTGATCAATCATGTCTGTGCAGGCTTGGTTGCATGCAGTGTAAACAGTTCATGTGGGGAGCAAAAGAGGTGGAACGCATTAGCTGAAATGCAGATATCAAATCCTGGCTATATTCTGATGATGGCTTTTTAAAATTAATTTACCAGCATTATTATGCAGATATGTTAATGAAGTTAGCCTAAATGTCTTATGGATCAAAAACATCTACCAAAAAGTATTGATGAAACAGCTAGTAGGACTTTAAACAAGGACCAGCAGAAGAAGAGGAAGAGGAAATCTTGGTCCAGATATCTGCTCTCCAGATACCCGCCGACAACACCAGAACCCCCTAAACATTGGGGTTTGACGAATTTTGATCCAATCCATCCGGAAATGTTGAGCTATTTCCCTGGATGAGTGAATTTAAAATTGTGATGTTGCTAAAGGGAAATTCAAGCGACCACCCAAGAATTTTCTCTCCTTTGAAACATAAAAAAACAAGATTTGCTAATAGTTGAGTAACGCAAAGTGTGTGTTATTTGTAATAAATGGGCTAAATTGTGCAATGTCCCTGGTACAGTTTATAGTTTAAGCCCCTGTGTAACTAATCAAATTCACATTTCACATTCCGGCTCCTCTTTCATCAACAATTTGCAGACACCGTACAAAACACTTCACAGATCAATTTGAGAGTATTTTCATGACCACTTTAAGCGGACAATCTCAGCGATCTCAATATCTTGCAGGCCTGAGCGACCTTCGTGCCCGAGGGTTGCGGATTAGCGAGCTTCTCCTGTATCCTCTATTCATTACGGCTGATCCTCCTTACCGAGGATGGACCCGCTGCACAGGAAGACCGGCTGAGCGTCTGCCAGCGGCCGAGCGAAAAGCGCAGCGCTATGCTAAGGCGCATGGTCGGGTTTAAGTGATATATCCTGCTTTAAGTCTCCCCTGCAGCCCCGCCATGTGAAATAACAGTCCAGGAATACCTCCTCAGTGACCCACCCACCCCCTCCCTCCTCATTTCATTCTACTGTTTGGCCTCCATCTGTTTGGACAGCAGTCATTCACTCTCCTAGAACTGAATTAAACCAAGAATATATCAATTATGCCACTGAGACTGATGTTTCTTTTAAAACAGGAAGTGATCAGCTGCAGATGAATGCAGTAATTTAGACCTCAGGGTATTATATTTTTAATCTATAAACTGCAAATCAGTCTGCCTCCTTTTCATATTGAAAACAAGTTTATTAAAAAACTGTAAGAAGAGAAATGAGCCAAACTTAGAGAAATTAATAACATGGCAAATAATAGTAAAAAAAATCACTACTTTTTAAATTGATCATCTTCAAGTTTCATGTTTTGTTATTGTTACCAAGTTCTCAGTAATGGTTACTGCTTCCCATGCCAACTCTTGGGTCTTCTTCACCGTACACAAGTTGAATTACAAGCTTAAAATGCACCATCTGCCATGAGACTTAGTCTGAGGCAGCAAAGTTTAAAAGCATAAAAGGAAATACATGAAATTCATGAACTGGATATAGTGTGCATCACGACAACAACACAGAAGAAAATAACCTTGTACTACAGTAACACGCAGTGGTGGAAGAAGCACTCAAACTCTTATTCACTAAAAGTGCAAAAGTGTCAAAATATACCCAAGAGCCAAAAGTAAAAGTACTCATGCAGATTGTCATATTTCAAAACTATGTACATAATATGACTGGATTATAAAGAGTGTTGCATTAAAGTGTTCATCATTATAACTACTTAACATACTGCTTGGTACTTTCATCTTCAACAATATATCATAATTTATTAGATGATTTAAATGTTTTACTATTAATCTATAACTGCAAAGTAACTAAAGCTAGGAGATAAATTAAGTGCAGTAAAAAGTGCAATATTTGCTTGCAAAATGTAGTTCAGTATTAAGTAAGATACAATCAGGCAAGTTTTAATTCATGGCTGCTGGTATTGGTCTAGTTTAAAGCCATTTGCAGATGAAGAAAAAGGATTAAAAAACCCCACCTAAAACCAGCATTAAACCATTCTTTGAGCTATTTGAAGTTTTATTGAATTTTTTTAATGTCATAAATATCCATAGAAATATGTGAATAGACACATGTTTACTGATAACTACACGATGCAAGTCCCCAAAATTGTTTAACATACTTTTTGTTCCTAATGAAGCTCTACATTGTACTTTTTAAATGTATTAAACAAAGCTATTTTTAAAAGAAAGTATTTTATGATGTTAAAAGTCACAACAAAAATAAAATTACATGCTTGAACTGAATGTCTATGAGCATTTGACCCATCTGTATTTACCCTCACACTCATGTTTAGACAGCAGTAGTTGATGATTCTCCATACAGGTCAGGGCCAAGGCAAACATCCAGCATCAGCTTACATGCTCCAAATCCTAACCTTAACCTGAGGGACAAACTGCCTATAAATTGACCCCTGAAACAGCTAATGAGAATACAGAGCTGGGCCAAGAAAGTGTGAGGCTGACAGTCATCTCGTCAGCACAAGAATAACTCCTGATTGAAGGCTGCTGAGGGGCTCTCAAAGAAGTTAAAGCAGCTTTTATTACATCTCACTAAAAATAAGAAAAAAAAATCCAAAAGCAGGGGCCTCTTTCTACCCTTTCACTCCAAGTAACAGACATTAAGACAACAATGGAAGAGGCGACGAAGGTCGTGCTTTTCTGTGAGCGGATACAGCGTGAAATCTACACATTCCTCTCAAGTGAAGACAAGAACAGATGGGAGAAAAATCAATGTTACAGAACAAAGCTGTTTTTTTTATAGAGACACAACTGGCAGTGATGAATTAAAAGATTCCCTCACATACCAAACACATCTAAACAATGCAAAGAGGATTCAGATAAGCAGACTGATCCTGCAGGATTGAGGCAGAGCGGTTCGAAGGTGATCTATCTGTCAGCTCGGACAGCCATTTACAGCACCTGACTGCTGCCGGCCTGACCACGACCCTGGGCAGAGTCAAGCCCGGTGTGGAGTGACACGGTGTCGTACAGGCGCCCGGGGAGCGTGCCTGCACCAGATGACACCAGAGCCCAAGGGTTCAGACGGCAGCGAGGACAGATGACATGCATGCCGCTCGGTCGCTCTGAAAGAGAAATGCTTTTTAAAAAGTTTCTTTGAGCTGGTTGAGGAGCGTGCGGGTCCATGTGTGTGTGGAAGGCGGCGGCTGTCAACAACGCAATTAAGCGAAGGCCCCCTGATACCAGCGCTGGCATACGCTCACATCTCATCACACAGACACAGGCGTGTTGTGACACTTGCAGACAGGCGGCCACACTCATTCAGGCCTCCCAGTGGTCATCATCAATCTGTTCTCCTTTTCAACAACAGCCCAGACACTTATAGGCTTTACAAACACTCACATGCACACAGAATTTCAAGGAGAATAGCACTTGATTTGAGAATTCATGAGCTATTTCTGAGACCGCCAACGTCAAGAAACTGCAGCTCTATAACCAAAATACTAGGACCCTGATGCCTCATTTTATTAATGAATTATCCAGCTATCTATGCTCCACAGTCATTAAATTTACTTAATGATTTCTGTATCTTTAGGTGGCAGACAGACAGCACTAAAAAAACAAAAAACTGTGAAAATGTGACCAATTTAAGCAGTAAAAAAAGAAAACTACAGTTTCCATATTTTGATATTTGATATGTGCTAATCCTTCTGATTAGACTTTTCAATTTCAGTTTCAATCCTTTTTTTTTTGTATATTTAATCTATTTTGTTAATTTGTTTGATTCATTTTGTGTGTTTATTCATTTTTTTAAGTGTTTATTGGTGGTATAATACAATTTCTGGGAATGTAACTGAAAAGCTATTCATAGTTATAAATTACCAAATTTTTTTCAAATTAGCCAATAAAATAAATACCAGGAAAATCATCACATCGATGCAAAACGTCAAAAAGTAGTCCTGTTCAATGAGTTTTAACTGAAGTTAGCCTGATATATCAAAAAAATAAATGTGTGATGTGTGCAATTCAAGTAACTTAGAGCAAATTTTAGCACCTGAACTATAGCTAATTTTTATTCAGTATCCTGGTTTTACCTGAAAGATCCCTCTCATGTACAGTAGCTGCTCTGGTGACTTCATAATACACACATACTGAACTCTGAATGAAAATTAAACTGTAGTATAAAAAAATTGACTGCAACAGCTAACATGCACACACACAGAGGAATTAAAAGTGCGCCTTAGACAACACACACATATCAAACAGAGCGTGCCAGGCATACCAAGGGGAGCCTCAACAAGCTGAGGCTGGGGGTGGCGGGCTGCTGGAATGATACGGAGATGGACGCACAGACACCTCTTTGAAAGTGATACATGGCCCTGGCTGGCAGCAAAGCGCCACTCCAGATCCCCTCAGACAAGCAGAGAGGATGCCAGGCTGGTTGGGATTTAGGCCGTAATGAGCCGAGACCATGCACACACGCACACACACACCAAAGACACTAAGTGCCAGAGTTTGCTCAACAATGCGGCCAACTGCAAAGATGTGTGCCTCCCACTACAAAGCAAAACTGATGGTCAGATATGCATTCCTGAGGATGACTGACTGACACACACACACACACACACACACACACACACACACACACACACACACACACACACACACACACACACACACACACACACACACACACACACACACACACACACACACACACACACACACACACACACACACACACACACACACACACACACACGCTTTACAAAACAGCAATACTAATGCAATGATGAAATTAAAATAAATTGAATTCCTAACTTTTTGTGTGTTATTTTATAGATTTACTGATATTTTCCTTTGTACCGTTTTAAATTGAAAATATGTCACACAGACAATATATTTAGTGTTCAAATTGATACACTTTTCTTTTTGTAAATATACACAAATTCTGATTTTTTTTTAAGTTAAACACAGATCAAATTTTTTTTAGAATCGTGGTTGTATATTTATACGGTGCTACAAGCAGATTTTAACACATTACAAGTACCTTTACAAGGCGTTATAGACACGGGAATAATAAAAAAGTGCCACTGAAAAGCTTCAATTTTGCTATAGTTCTTCACTGCATTTTGACTTACTTTGACTAGACAGAAACAGTAAAGTAGGTTTGTAAAATGAAAATAATGTGAGTGTTGACCTTTTATTTACTTCAAGTACTTTAAATAATATATTAGAATAGTTATAACCTCATCATCTGGCTGTTTGGTTGCTTACATAAATACATTTTCTTGGAAAAGTTTGCATCATGGTGCCACATCTCAGCAATTAAATTGATGAATAAAATCTCAAACCAATAAAAGTTGATGGTTAAAACTACAAACACAAATATGAGACCACAGGAATGTTTAAACTGTGCCCAACTAGGCGCAATTACATTGTAAAATAACAGTTTTTTTCAGAATAACAAATATTTCAACATGCGAAATGGCAAGCCATGAACTGCCATTTCACACATTTTCTTTAGCCAGAGACTGACCTATTTATCCTCACAATACATTTGCAGGATTTGTGCAGTCATAAGTCAAGATTTCAAGTTGTTAAAATAATTATCCTGACCTTTCCAGCTGTAAGACTCCCCATCAGCCTCTGACAAAGAAAGGATATGATTGGGTGGCAGGAAGTTCCAGCAGAGGACCTGATTGGCCAGAGCCAGGTAGCGCTGGAATACAGACGACATCTGGGCATTCAGGTTTTCTCTGCGGCTGAACTCCTGCAGCACTTCCATGGTCAACATGAAGATCTGACGCAGACCGTCCTCCTGCAAGAAGAAAAGAAAGTGGAGAAAGACGGATGAATTTAGGAATAAAAAGTGAGATTCAGCGAAAAAGACTGAACTTCAATGATCCTTTCTTTACTGCTGGACGGCACATGAAAACAGAGTAGGAAATGAGGTTGGGACGAACCTGGAACAGACGTTTGCAGCTACCGTGAAATTCCATGCTGAGGCCGATGCTGCTGGTCTTACTGGAGCTGGAGAACTCGCTGAGCAAAGCGGTCAGGATGGAGCAGGCCAGGGTTTGCTGCAGCAGAAAGAGTTCACACAGGTCAGATGTAACACAAAAGAGTTATACACAAGTCATTCAAGTCACACAAAGAGTTACTACTGAAGTCTAACTAGTAGAACAAGACAGATATATATTATCTGATATGCATAGATACAAGAAAACATTGTGTCATAATCACATTTTTTTCCAAAAAAGTTCCTTCCACCATCATGCAGTTGATAATATACAAAAAATAGTATGAACAATATATAACAATGTTAAATGTTTTTTGTTAAAAGCAGCTTTCTGAGTACCATTGCATAATCATATTGGTGCATAATCCACATAGAAAAGGTCTATTTTTATTCCAGATGAAAAAAAAATTCACCACATTGACCGCTATATCAGTAATTGTATTATTATTTTCTGGTCATTTAAAACCGCTATATCAGTAATTGTATTATTATTTTCTGGTCATTTAAAACCGGTAATTGCCCGAAAAATCAGTTTGGTCATACTAACTAAAGCAACAGTCATCAGTCAGGAAAAATTTGCCTGACTGTGCATCATGTGGAAAGAATGGTACTGGTATTCCATACTACATATTCATCAAAAAAAAGTTTTGTGTGTGTGTATGTGTGTGTAACCCAAGAAAAATTACAAAATAAAAAGTAAGTATACTGCAGAAAGCAAATATGCAGCTTGATTCTTGAGTGAGCTATTGATGTACAATATTGCTCCACAATGCAGCTCAAGAAAGGAAATGGAGCAGCTGCAAAACATTTTTAAAAAAAGCTGTGGTTGGTGGTGAGGCAGATCTAAAAAAATACAAATACAAATACAACTATGAAAACTTTGGAATAACATTTTGTTTTCTCTTTTGGGAGAATGTATTGGCTATGATGTTCCAGAGTCACAGTGAAATTGGCTTCTGTCAGTGCACATGTTGCATTATTTCCTACAAAATAGTGAAGTATATTGATTTTTTGGCATGTATTATGAAATTTGGAGTATGGATATATTTCTGTTCTGGTGCACGGCTCTTACAACCTATGCATGGATAAATGATACACCTATACACTAAGGCAATTGCAAATAAAAACGTGTGCATCTTATGAGTGGGATCACCTGCTTTCAGGCCTGCTTGGGCACACAGTTGCCCTTTTCTAGATCAGAGTTTGGTTAAGGAAACAAATTAAATAGTGCCATCTAGTGGATTAGGAGGAGATGTCCAGTTTGTTTCATAACAGAGCAGCATTTAGACAAAGTCGTGCCAATATCGTTTTACAAACAACCATCACAAATATTTTGCCTTCATGCTGGAATCACCACTGTGCAGAGTTAAAGTGAACCATTAGGCCACCCAAACAGTTCACAGCACCAAAAATAGCTTTGAATAAAAATGCACTTTGACAGAATTTGTACACAAAATTGATTTGAGTGCAAAAGAAAACAGGCACTTGTTATTATACTTTGTTCGAACCACAGTAAAATGCCCGGAGCTTTCTTTTCCCAGTACGGCCTTTGTGCCACTTTTTATTTTCAGACTGAGCTCTCTGTAATCTGAGCCAGAACCCATGCAGGAGGTCTGTAACCAGTGCACAAATGTGGTCCATCAAGTGACAAACAGATTAATTTTGTTTGTCTCATTCATTCTTTAAATACACCAAAGAGTGTCTTCTGTGATAGGGCTAAATAGAGATTCGATCAGATACACATAGTCTTTGTTTTGGATCTTATACTTAGGGAAAAGTAGCAATATAACAGTGTAAGTACTCTGCTACAGGTACTGCCAAGTTGAAACAACTTCCGGTCTTGTACTCAGGAAAAGCTGTTGTGGTTTTCACACTATAAGACTAATCAGCGACATCACAGACTACAACATTTTGCCTTGCCCTCTCATTGGCTGCAGCTCCTCTACCGGTATTTAGCTGGAAATATGCTAATAATACCAAAAGTAAAATTACTTATTAGGCAGAATGTCTATGTATATGATTTCAGAATCATATACATTATGGCTTATAATTATTTCAATTAGTTGATTTACTGCTTGGTAGCTTCTTAATCATTGCACAGAAAGTGGCCAATTTAGCACCAAGTGTGTGTGTGTGTGTGTGTAGTAGTAGTACGCATATATATGGGTGGTTGACGTGAACTCAAATTCAAAGTGAAAAAAATAATAATTCAAAAATATATGTCAAATGATATATAATTATATTCCCTTATATGTGAATAATTCAAAACTGAATGTGTCCATTTCTAATTCTTTACATATTATTCACTTTTTGGTGTGGTAGTCCTAAAATGTGTCCACCGGTGCAACACAATAAAGAATGTCATTATTTAATTCAGAGAATGTTGGACAGATAAGATTGATAAGCCAAAGGCATATTAGTTTGTCCCAATTATATTTCCACATCAAACATACCCCCAAAAAATTCAGAATTATGTTATTTATATACTATAAGATGTACACATAGAGACTTCACCCAAATGCCTGGGTTACGTTCATTATAATTGGTATAAAACCCAAGGAATCTTCATTTCATCCTTATAGCTGCATAGTGATGATAACATTATTGTACTATCCCACACTTTTTACATACATTTTTCATTAAAATACCTTTTCCACTCACAATTCAATTTGTTGCACCACAGGACATTCCGTTGCACCATTGGACAACAGAGTACTAGTATGCCCATGTCGTGTACAAAGTCAAATTAATTATCAAACATTGTCAAATTTACTTTCCGCGTCTCTCTCTCAGGAAGTTCTCTTTCCTCTCAGGATCTTCATTCAGCCTCTCCCTAAACTTCCTAGACCTTTCTTTGGTGGTCATTTCAGCCTCTCACTTTCAACATGGAAATCAAACTAGCTTTAACAAAACAGGGAAGGAAGGTTTGAGTTGTGTTGTCCTCAAATTCTGAGGTTAAGAGAAAATGCAAAAAAGCTACTTAAATTAGTCATTAAAAGTTGCTCTCGTTAAGGTTGAGGAAGTTTGCACCCATCCATGATCTGATGTCAGCCAGACAATCAAGCAATGGCTGGAGTGCAGCCTGCCCATCAACATTAAGAGGCAGATATAGCTGGACATCTTCTGCAAAGCAGTGGAAGGAGATGTTATGTTTGACTAGGATGTCCCCTAGGGGTAAAATATATAATAGGAAGAGGATGGGACCTAGTATAGAGCCCTGAGGGACCCCACAGGTGAGGGGGGCAACAGAGGAGAAGAAATCCCCAAGCAGGACAGAGAAGCTCCCGTCAGCCAGGTAGGACCATTAACCTCCATTCATTTTTTAGACTCGGATTATATCTCTTTTGCATATTTAAACTAATTTTTCAATAAAACTTGTAATACAAAAAATGTTTGTTTACATGTTTGCTTTCACTATGTTAATTTTCATTATGATAGGAGTAAAGGAAAAAAATAAGTGAAACTGACTTCATGTTGTACTATAGGACAGTGCGTTTCACCAGTGGACATTTTCGAAATCAATGCTAGTTTGCGGACTAGCTATATGAGAGACATTCTTCATCCTGAGTAACAGTGTTAAGGTTTACATTATTTTCAATTATCAATCAATGTAAATTGATAAAAATATTCAGATCAATACTTAAACTGCGTTGTACCAAAGGACTACCTTAAGACGACCAGTTCCAACACTGCACGGAAATAGTAATATTATGAAAATATTTGAGACAGAAGTGATCTTGTGTGCAGTCCACCTACTCCAGAGATGTCTTCTGTCCTTCCTGATTCTGGAAGGACCCCTCTCAGTAATGGGGTGGTCACATTAATGCCTGTTTTATATCTACATAATGCCGTTGCTCCAGGAGGACACCAGTTTTGCAGACAAAATGTAATGTGTCATAATAACTCTACATAGGGACCTTAACACTTATATCCTCTAGATTCATTAAGTAAACACTCGTATGACATGCATTCAAGTATTTTAATGTATTTAGATTAATTTTTCATTAAATTACAGTTGTTTTAAGATAAGTAATGCTACCTAGTACAGTTGCACCGGTGGACAAATGTCATGTTCAAAACAGAATATTTGCATAGTTGAAGAACGATACTCATTGTTTGCAGATGGATTAGATGTAGAAGAATGAACTGCATATTAAAACATTAATTTTAATGAAATATTATCAAATTTGAGTAATATTTGTCACTGGGAACACAAAAATTGAGCGTCACGTCAACCACCCATATATACTACCTCATTTAAAACATAGAAATTAGGACTATCACAATATCAGATTTAAGAATAATATTATTGCAATATATATCGAAAATTTGAAACAAATCAATCAAATAAAAAATAAATAATAAAAATACAAATTCATTTTCAACTTTGTTGAATGGAAGAAATATTAAAAGCAAAAATGGAAAGAAACAGAAAATATTTAAAAATGTGTATTGTTAACATGATATCAGTCTTTAATTTTTTTTTTAAATATCCAGGTTAATGCCAATACTTGTATGGTGCGAAATCCAGAGAGAAAATAGCATAGGAGCACCAAGACACAATGCAGTGCAGTTTGGGGTGCATTTCATGTCTTGACGGGGCTTCGAGAATTATATGTCTTCTTCTTGTCTAATTTGTGCAGATTTAGCAGCCGCAAAAGCCAGTTTATTAGCTCCAATACAGTCCTATACAACAGTACTGTAATAAACGGTACCAACACTTTAAATATGTTATGCACTAATAGCACAGAATTTTTTTCTCACCACTGTGGTGTTCCCGCTGCTGATGAGCTGTCCGACCTCGTGAAAGATGCTTTTACAGTTGATACTTTTGTCCAGAGAGCCCCTCTTTACAATGACCGCCACTGCCAGCAGGATCTGCTCACGGACATACTTCTGGAGACTGGAGAGGGAAGCAAGGAGGTGTTGTTAGTTATTAAATGTATGCTCTGATCCAGAGAAACTTACAGTAAGTGCAACAACCCTGACCACCAGCCGGGACTGAGAACAGCAAGAAAAACAAAGTGAAAGTTGTGATGTTGTATCTGAGGGTTCAGTCACAGCTGCAGCTTATTTTCTTTGGCCTGTATCAAAGAAAAAAAAGCTCACTTTATTGCATTTTTCTTTTCTTGCTCCTCAAACAAAAGTCAACAGAAATCCTGCAAGTGTGTTTGTTGAACAGAGCTTTTGTAACCTATCACTTCACAAGGTCAGATACTTTGATGGATTCCAGTTTCTGTAATTTGTACGACACATATAAAATTAGTGTGTGCTCTTGTTCTCTGCTGGATACATGAAGAAACAGCGGATTATGAGCTTCAGCCTAGACTTTCCATGTATGAGGACCTGCAGGCCATCTAATGCCAATGTTAAACTCATTAAGTGCACAAAATCTTAATTGACAATCTAGTTTTTCAGGAGTATTTCTTGTTCGTTGGAGAAACCCAATTTCAATTGGCATCTATATAAGTTACAAAGACTACATGCTTATTTTTGTATTACATAGCTCATTAAAAAGACCCTATTATATATGTGGGATTTGACAGGCTCGATGAATATTTAAGGCTTTTGAATCACAGGTTTCTGTGGTTTATGTAACAGGAGATGAGGTCAATCGATGTTCTTCCAAATCCCACCGCTCACCAATGGATGGTCTAAAAATGTGACTTAAAAGACCTGTAAAGCACACACGGGTTTAATTACGCCTCCTCCTTTCTGTCTTACTTGGGTCTCTGTAGGACGTAGGTGAGGAGGAACGCCCGAAGTGACTCGATGCTGGTCTTCTCCAGCAGGATCCACTCCCGCACCACCGCCTCCATGATGGCTGTGGCTGCCTGGAACAGCACATAGTCCACCTTACTGGTCTCTGGTGAGGAGGAAAAAAAGGA